>NC_039360.1:88265506-88565506 GCF_003573695.1 Papaver somniferum | reverse complement strand
CGTCAATCATATAACTATATTTCCAGAGAATCATGAACGATAATTATGAGACAAAACTAATTCATTAAACCCAAAATCATGTTATGCGAAATCCAACTATTCCATAACCAATATAAAACTCTAGCTCATGTTCATGGACTTCATAACAAGAAGAAAAAAAAAAGGTTTCATGTTTATAAACCCTAGAACCAAGTAGAGAATAAGAGATTCCCCTCGATTGATTATCCTAATACCTTTTTATAGGTTTACATTGCTTGGCCTTCACGTACTTAGCTTGGTTTAGAAACCCAACACGAAAATATGACATAACGACTCCAAACGTTCCCTTAAGCCCTCCAATGTGTGAATACACGTTTCCCATTTGATAAGTTCGTGTACCTAGTCCGCAAACTTCAAATTCCAGCAGATATTTTCGGAAATAAGTCTGCGAACTCGGTTCGCGAACCCAGTTCGCGGACTTCACTGTCTTCGGTATTCAATGAAAACTGTTTTGGCCACAACTTCTTCATACGAACTCGGAATGACCTCATTTTTTTTGAATTCTTCTTATCTTTAAATTATATTAAAGATGATAAAGATAAATACTTAGGTTGAATGAGTTAAGATCGGTCTTTGGCCTGTGTCTTGATTATGAGCGTTTTGCTCCTTTTCGTCGCACTTCTTCCACTTCTCTTGGACTTAGGCACTTGGATACTTGGAATACTTATCTTTTTAGATATTTTCAGCACTTTGTAGCTCCTTTTTGGATTATTCACCTAATTGAGGAAAATAAGAGAAAACCAAAGTAATAATACGAAAATATGCAAGAATAATAGCTAAAGCAAGTATGGAATGGACACTAAAATCATATGAATTATGTACTTATCATTAAGCCGCTACAGACACTAGACTACTCCAAATTAACTTCGGTCTGGACTGTATTTGAATCCCAATCAATGTCACACTGATCCAAGGTACGGTTGCGCTCCTTACGTCTCTGATCCCATCAGGATACTACGCACTTGATTCCCTTAGCTGATCTCACCCACAACTAAGAGTTGCTACGACCCAAATTCGAAGACTTTAATAAACAAATTTGTATCTCACAGAAAAGTCTACGATAATATATAAATCCGTCTCCCACCAATATACCTACGAGTTTTGTTCCGTCTTTTGATAAATCAAGGTGAACAGGAACCAATTGATAAACCGGACTTATATTCCCGAAGAACAACCTAGTATAATCAATCACCTCACAATAATCTTAACCGACGCAGGGAAAAAAGATACTGCGGAATCACAAACGATGAGACGAAGTGTTTGTGATTTATTTTATATCTTGGCTATCGGAGATACCAATCTCAAGACAATTATTACAATTGTACTCGTACGATAGAAACAACAAGATCAGATCACACAACTACAAGAAAGTAATATCGGTCTGGCTTCATAATCCCAATGAAGTCTTTAAGTCGTTAACCTGGTTTAGAAGAAGAAACCATAGGTTAAAGGATAGTCGAATCTAGCTTAGCACAACTAGTATCACACAGAAGGTGTGGGGATTAGGTTTCCCAGTTGCTAGAGTTCTCCCTTATATAGTCTTTCAAATCAGGGTTTGAAATCAATGTTAGCTTGGTAACAAAGCATTCAATATTCACCGTTAGATGAAAACCTGATTAGATTCAAGCTAATATCTTTCAACCGTTAGATCGAAAACTAGCTTGTTACACACAAATGAAATGCACGTTTCTAGGCTTGTGTAACCGTACCCAAACTTGTACATGTGTTGGTTCAACAATAGTCAACCAAATGGTTAGCCATATGATCACTTTCATATCAACCATATTCTCTTCTTCACTATAACTAGTTCAAGTGACTCAAATGAACTAGTTAGAGAGTTGTTCAATTGCAAGGAAATCTTATATAACTACACAAGACACAATCGAAGCAAAAACGATTTGATTCACTCGAATCGGTTCATGAACTATATATCCACGGTTTGCAATTTGCATTCCTTAGTTTATATAAGAATAAGTTCACAAACATCGTTTTTAGATATAACCTACTCAAGTTCGCGGAGTGGGTTCGCGGACTTAAGTTCCCGGATGGAGTTCACAAACTCCAGCAGAATTTCTAGGGTCGAGAACTTCCGCCAGTTCGAGGACTGAGTTCGCGGACTTAGCTCATGCCACTATTCCGGTTCTCTTGATAAACAAAGTTCGCAAACTTCGGTTCAAGAAATAAGGACTTATACATATATGTGTTTCCACAACATTGCTTATATCCTCCAATGGTTATATAATCTAAACTCTCATTTCAATCATTTGAAACATTCTTAGAGGACGTTGATATTCTATAGTTGTTATTCACAAACTATTTTTTGTCAAAGTAAGCAATTTTCAAAGTGATTGAAACTTGTCATGACTTTCGTCACTAGGTAAAGATGAACTTGGCTAAAGTGAAAGCTTACCAACACATATTTCGAGAAATATATAGGCGAGGTAAACTCGACTCGAAATAGCAAATGTGTATAATCTAAGTCTATATAGCAAAACGACTTTTGTCTCAATATAGGAGATAAATAGACTTTTGAGTGATATATAAGTTCAAGTCTCCACATACCTTTTAGTCGATGAAGATCCACCGGTTCCTTGAGTAGTCCTTCGTCTTATATGATGATTGTCATGGAGTTCTTGAGCTCAACTACACTTTTTATCCTAGTCCGAGACCTTAGCTATAGTAGACTAAAAATCAAGACTTATAGTTTTGATCACTAACATTGACAAACATGCTTGAGATAGTAACGCATGCGAGTTCGACCGAGCAATGCTCTAACATGAAGCTTGCAACTTGGAAGAAGAAGTTTTTAAACAAGGCAGGTAGGCTAGTGCTTATTAAAAGTTGTCTTTCTAGTCTTTTGGTTTATTTCTTGTCCCTTATTAATATACCAGCTAGTGTGGAGATGAAAATAACTAGATTAATGCGGAACTTCTTATGGGATTCTAATGAAAGTAGGAGGAAAATGTGTTGGGTTTCTTGGACTAAAATATGTAGACCAAAACATATGGATGGTTTGGGGGTGAAAAATTTAAGATGCACTAGTAAGCCGTTAAAACCAAACTGGATTTGGAGATATTCAAAGGAGAAGAAGGCTTTATGGAGGATGGTAGTTCAGCAGAAGTAAAATAATAATGTTGATGTTTACCTTCCTACGGATGATGGAAAACCTCAAGAAAGGAGTGTCTGGAAGCATATTTTAAGTTCTTTCTCTTTTCTTAATTAACATATTATTTATGTTTTGAATAATGGAAAACCTACTAGATTTTGGTACGATAAATGGACAATTTCTGGTCCTCTAAAGGATAAATTTCCGTAAATTTTCAAGGTTTGTAGGAGAAAACAAGCTTCGATTGCCGAGATGGTGGTGAATGGTAGATTACAACGCATTACAAAATGAAAATCGTATATGAATGAACAGCTGGAATGTGATTTATTGTGCAATGAGTTGGGTCCTGTCCATAGTCTAAATGCAGATGAAGACACAATTGATGTTTTAGGTGGCTTCACAGTGAAGAAATGTTATGAACTCCAACTGGATGAGGCTGATGTATGCGACTTCGAGAGGTTTTTATGGAAGAAAAACATCCCACATAAGGTGAGTTTCATGCTTTGGGCAAATTTTCATGATTCCTCACCAATTTTTAGTATGTTAAAACATAAAGTTGTGGATGTGCAAAATGATAAGTGCTTGTTTTGTAAAAGGGAGGAAGAAACTAGTGATCAGTGAACCCTGAACCCTATTGTGTTGTCAATATGCTTTTGAAGTTTGGTCGCATTTCATAAATGCTTTCAAGGTTTGTTGGGTTGCTCCTAATATTGTGAAGAAACATTTTGAGGCTTGAAAACTGAATAATCTTCAAGGAAAATGTAGGGAGATTTGGTGGAAGGTGATCTACGCTGTTTTTTGGCACCTTTGGAAGGAAAGAAACAACCGGGCTTTGGCGGTAGGCTATGGAAGCTGAGGAACTTATTTTCTTATAAAGCAGACTATTTTTCTTTAGTTCTTGGATAAGGATGTGTTTAATTCTGCTTCTGTAAATCAGGTTTTGTTTCAATGGGATACAATCATCCATATGTAATATTGTGAATGCATTGTTTCTAGGCCCGTAAATAATTTTCTTCATGAACATGAACATGATGCTCTCTGTCACATTCAAGAAAGATTTCAGAAACCTGGTTAAATAAAAATTACAGCCAAATCCATTATCTACTGCCAGTCGTAAAGCAATTGTAATGCCTTGTAATTGATAGTAAACAAGTGGTAAATGTGCTTTCGGAGAAACCCCAATGGAAACAACCTTTGGCCTACCATAATTGTCAACAAAAATAACTTCATATCCCCCTTTCCCTCCCTCCTGATCTACGTAACCATCTATATTTCCAATGTAACGCAATCCATCATCTGCAGCAGTAGGCATATCTCCCAACCAGCTGGGTTTTCCATCTTGACACCAAGAAGCTCTCCACTCCTCCTTACTTGGTATGTGTGTTGGATTATAATATACTCCAAGATCCTTCAACCGTTCAGATGTCAACAACTTCCATAACTCAGCATCATAATATATGGTAGTGGACTCTTCAGAAGTTTTGGGATCATACAGAGGTAGCTTATCAATGAAATCCCTGTAAAGAAGTGTTCAGTTATTACTACAGAAATAATACAGACAACAACATCACAAATGGTTCAAAAATAAAATCCAAGTGATGGAACATCTCTTGTCTTAAAGAAAGCACACTTTAGTATAGCTTTGACCGCCATATCATTTGGTTCCTTCTTCCTATTCTGCCCAATATTAATAAAAATTGTTAAGACATTCAGGATTGTAACTTACCACAGTAATACTTTTTTCTGTATGAAAATGAGTAATGAGTTCCCTGATAAAGCATAACAATAGAAGTAGATAAAATTCAGACTGTAAACAACTACTCACGTATGGTACACTTCGATTAGGAGCCCAAAAAGAAAATAGATTTTTTTTTGTAATCTGCATCTGCAGACTGAGTTGTAGCACTAAATGATGTTTTCCTGTCAGAAGCGAAACTGCTAACAGGATGCGACACTATGATAGTTGAAGATAATACGGATCGGGGGCATCTCTGGGAAGCAAGTGCTTTGGATAATCGAGAAATGAAAAAACTATTTTACACGCACAAAAAAAAAACAACTTAATTTTATGTTTATATTTACTTATGAGAAAAAAAGATGAAACAGGTTCTGAGCTTATAGTTTGGTTTACCTCATATTGACTGCTGAACTTGTAAACCAATCCTCCTGCGATCCGATAATTTTTAGATTTGAGCGAAAACTTTGAGTTTAAGAGAAAGCAATTTTTTATGACAGAAACATAAAATCAGAAATCTAAACCTAAATAATACTAATATAGGTAAGATCATGGGAGAGGTTGAGAGATTTCACCTCTTAATTTGGTTATCTGTCTCCTAGTTTCTCTATACCTAAAAGACCTAAGCGCAGTCGCAGTCTCTACACCCTCTTTCTCTCTTGCTCTAAGCCGGAATCGAGGAAGAAAAACCTCTATGGCTAACAGATTTATGGCTTTCTGTTCCAAATTCCAATATGGCTGACAAATTATGATTTTACGTGAGATGGGCAACCAAATAGCATTTGGTTAAGTGGTCTCAGCTTAGCAACAAAAAAAGAATAATTCAGGGATTGGAATTAACAGATTAGTGATGCATTTCTCACAAAATGATTGTGCATTGAAAAAACTGTGGCCTCGGCCCTTAAGACCAAGCACTATGGTGTCCCTTTTCTCTACCTATCCCTCGTATGTAGGGAAAAAACCAAAATCTCAACCACTATGGTCTTCCATATCCCTACATGTGTAGGGATATCCCTCCCTTTCTCTACAAGGAGGATCACATATGATCCACGTTGTAGGGAAGGGAAATCACACGGCTACTCAGTTGTCGTATGGTTTTACGCTTTACGGCTACTGAGTTGCCGTAACATTTTACACGGCTACTGAGTTTCCATATCTGGTTTTTAAAGTTTTACCTTAAAACTTTCCTTTTTCGCTCTTTTTTTTTTTACTAAAACTCTTTTTTTACCTATTATATCTCCTTTTTACCTATTATATATCGTTTTTTTATTCTAAAATATTTTTTTTTACCTCGCCAAATATATTCCTATTGGAAAAAAAACTGGGAAAAAAAATACGGCAACTGAGTAGCCCGTATGACACTATTCATACGGCTAATGAGTTTCCGTATCGTGTAGGGAAGGGAAGAAAGGGCACGATAGTGAGGTTGCCTTCCTTGTGATATCCCTTCCCTTTATTTGAGGGATAGGAAAGGGATGCTCTGCACCATAGTGCTTCGCCTAACCTATGTTCTCTTTGCAACCGAAGGGGCCATATGGTGTTTCTATTTGGGACTTAGGAGGCGTTATGGCCAGGAAGCCTATGAGCCTATCCTTCTTGATAAGAGCTTCTCCAATGGTTGATGTGCTTATTTCATATGTGTCAACATTGTCTTGATTTTTTCTTAGTAAAAATTCCCTTATATAGATATAAATTCCTAAATATTGAGAACTAAAAAAATTCATCTCCAATTTTACCTAGTCTCTCTCTTGAGCTCTACTCCATCACTGTGACATCATCGTGATTTTTTTCCTCACAAATGCAGTTTTGTGTTCATCCTTCCAAGCTCAACAACATCTACAACATCTACAGTTCCTTATTCTTGAGATTACTAATTCAATTTGCTACTTTACTCAACAATCTGTATACTTATCTTACTAGTTCAACTACCAGAAACATTCATAAAAGTGAAAAGAAGTACCATTACATTCAAACCAATTACCAAATCATTAAACATACTATCAGTTCATCTGCTGATGTGTATTTTCAATGTTGTTGTAGTAATAAGATTCGAACTCTAAGACTTGTGAAGATTAAATTTAAAGGTTTAATGAAAATAATAAACAAAGGCGAGAGTTACTGGGACTAGGATTCCACCGAATTCATAACATAAGCTTCAATTATTTATTCTCAACAATCATCGCTCAATAAACAAACACATGGACTCTTATTTTTGCCAAGGTAGATTCTCAAAATATTAGTTATAAATCGTGAGCATGGGACATCAAACATTTAAGCAAGCATGACCCATCAAATAAAATGATAACTAATTAATTTGAATCATAAATCAATTTAAAATAAGTGCAAAAGTCATAAAAAGAATTAAATAATTTTATCCATGTATGAAATTCGGCTTCCTCCATCATCCCAGTGTCGGGTTTATCTCCACATGGTGAAAACACACTTAAAGTAGTTATTCATCGCTCAATAGTGTTTACAAGAAGTGGAAAACTAATAAAACAGCGAATTTGCAACGAAATATGCGTTGCAGACTCTCTGTTACAAGGCAGGTGTCCCAAATTGAGCAAAATGTTGCAGATACAAAACTGACTATTACAATGGAACTATCGCAGACATTGTTCCTAAACGACAGTTCCAGTGCGTATGTTCTTCGTGTTCTTGAGAACGACACTTCTGCCGTGTTGCTGCAACTCTTCTTCTTCCTGCTACTGCAGAATCACTCTGCAGTGATCTGCCGTCTATTGTAACTGCTCCTAACTCTCGATGTGCTCTCTGTAGCTCGACCCCTCCTATTTATATACCACCAGAGTCCCAAAATCTCGAGTAAATGCCCCCAAATCTTGCATTGAAGTCTCGGAGATTTTATTCTCCTTTTCTTTCCTTTCATGCCTGTAGCTGTTAAAATCTCTCTTCATCAAAAACACTGAATCCCCAATGAATATACTTCCCTAACTGCACGTATCTTCCACAATAACTCTGTATAATTCTCTCTTCAGTTCTGTGCAGATACGAGAATATTTTCTTCCCATTTTTTCTTCCACACGCGCCTGTTGCTGTCAACTGGTGTATACTCCCTCCAAACACGTTGAGTCATCATCCAAAAGCATAACAGAATGAGGATAGAGCACTCAGGTCACACGTAACTGTCATAAATAGCTTGGGAAAAATCTAGAAAATATCTCCTTCTCTGCTTTAACCAAACTTGACGTAGACCACCTATTTTCTCGAATCTGACCAACCTACCAACCCTGTTTAATCTCTACCAGTCATTATCAATCCACAGCAGAGACTAAAACCAAATAAAACTCTCCCAAGTCGAGTAACAGAAGGCGGGCAATAATTCTCCCTTGTTTTCTCCCACACGTGATTGTAGCCAAAGTTAGACGATTCTGACGGCAGTACCAACCCTGTTCAGTCTAAACAGGATATTTGATTCCAATTCCAGCTGTTTAATTTCCTTCAAACTCGTTGTACACTTCACTGCAAAATCTCGGGTTTTGAAGAACCAATTTCCCGCCAAAAAATGAATTCAAACGAAGAAGAAAGGGTTTCCCCTTATCCAACAGCTAGGGTGCCCTTAGCAGCTGGCACCATGGGGTGCAAATAGTAAAGAAGGTGTCCCTTATCCAACTGTGAGAGTTCAAATAACACGTGTCCTCCGGGTGCAAATAACATTTTTTCGACCAATTCTCCACAAGAGCTTATTCTTCTAAAAACAACTAAAACAAGTTTATTAGTGATAAAATGAGTCCCAGCTAATGTATTTATGAGTGAAAATGCGTCACACTTGGGTGTTCATCATCTTCCATAATTACAAACCAAAAAAAGCAGACCTTTAAACAACAAAATTACCAAGAAAACAAACCTACTAAGATTACCATAGCCCTAGAACAAGAGCTCTTTGTCACCATCAATACCAACACTACTGCAACACCAACTTTCAACCATAAAAACATCTTAAAACAAACTTACCAAAGCCAGAGACACCAAAAAGCAAGACCCATCATCACCAACAAGGAATTCAAGAGGATTGGAGTTAAACATCGAGAAAGTCATTTTGTTAAAACTTTGCTTATCATTTTCAAAAAAAATTCAAACTCTGAAAATTTGGTTGTTCTCGACGCCCCAAAAGAGGACCTTGGTAGTCCTCTTCATCATCATAAACCCAATATTCATCATCCTCATACCTCTAGCTACAGCTGCTGCCTGATAATGCAGGAGAAGTATCACTGCTTCCAGAAGATGAACTTTCCTCATCACTGCTCTCTTCATCAACATCTTTGGCAACATCAGGAAAATGTTCGTCAGAAGCACTGGTATCTTCCTCAGGAGCTACTCTGGGATATATCCTCACAAGAGGCTTCTTCTCGATTCTGGGCTCACCCTCCTGCATGGTCCGAGCAAAGATTTTGGGATTTGCTAATTCGAACTCAAATCGCCTGCGCAGTTTCCCCTCCAAATACTTCTCCATCCTCTTTTTCTCTTCAGCAGCATCTGACCCTTCGTCACTGGTGTTCACCTCTTCTACTGGACATTCAAAACCAGCACCAGAATCTTCTTCGGAATCAGTCTCAGTGGCGCTACCATACTTCGGTCCTTTCTGATGCCTCTCAGCCCTCTCTTCACCCTTCCGATCAGATCTTTCAAATGTTTTGGTAACCATGCATCATAAAGGGACTCGATTCTCTCTTCTTCTCTCTTCTTGCTTTCCTCTTCCTCTCTCAACCGTTGTGCTTCTTTACTTGCACGCCTATTTATCTCACTCAGAATTTCATCTCTCGATCTCATTAAATCATCAATGGGGAGTGATACGGCTTGAGTTTTGGCTACTTGGTATTGATCAGAAGCGGCAACAACGGCCGGAATGGGGTTACTGGAACTTTCCATACTTGGAGAATCTATGTCTAATTTTTTCTTCTTATGGTAAATTTGCTAATGGCTATGCTAATCTCATCCAAAACCACCCTTTTAAAGGCACAAATGCTCTCATTAACTGCCATTTATGGCCTTTGGTAATCAGTCCCGTCGCTTGGTTACTCACGCCCCTTCAAAGACATGCGTACTCCATCCAACTTCCTCATCATAATTACCCTACAAATCCCTATTTTCAACACTTAACCTCTTCATTAGCCATAACTTCCCTTGGAACTACCTTCAAGTGGTGCATTGGTAGGTCATCTAACTTCCACAAAGCATTTTGGGGTCTAATAAAGATTTTGTGTTTTTTGCAGACTAGAAGAATGCAGCATCAGTCGAGAGGCACCATTGCGGTTTGGGGCACGTCTTCCATATGGATTACTAGCTCTAAAACCAAACCCATGTCACCAATCGAACCCAAACAGCCCCCCCTAATCCATCAAATACAACATATCTTTCCCCCCATACCCATCTTTACTACCCATCCTACATCTATGTGATAAGTGCATAATTCATATGATTTTAGTGTCCATTCCATACTTCTTTTAGCTATTATTATTGCATATTTTCGTATTATTACTCTTGTTTTCTCTTATGTGTCTCCAATAGGTGAATCATCCAAAAAGGAGCTACAAAATGCTGAAAAGATCTATGAAGATAATTATTCCAATTATTCCAAGTGCCCAAGTCCAAGAGAAGTGGAAGAAAAGCGACGAAAAGGAGCAAAACGCTCAAAATCAAGAGAAAGGCCAAAGACCAATCTTAACTCATTCAAATTAAGTATTTATCATCATCATATTTAAGATAATTGAAATATAAAAATAATGCAAAAAGAATGAGGTCATTCCGAGTTCGGATGAATAAGTTGTGGCCAAAACAAGCTTTTATTGAATACCGAAGACAACAAAGTTCGCGGACGGGTTTCATACTTTAATTCCGAAAATTTCTGCTAGAATTTGAAGTTCGTGGACTGGGTTTGCGAACTTAGCAAGTTGAAAACGTGTATTAATATCTTGGAAAGCCTAAGGGCAAGGTTAGATTCGTTATTTTGTTATTTCGCGTCGGGTTCTTGAACCAAACTAAATACGTGAACACCAAGCAATGTAAACCTATAAAAAGTTGTTAGGTTATGTAAAATGATATCATATCATTAGGTCACGAAATTGTAAGTCTTGGAGAAGAGAAATATCAAAGCTAGAGTTTCGGAGCGATTCTCAATCGTAACGATATCTCTAACCTTTTCTTATATGTATATCATGGATGTTTCTACATCCATGAGTAGCTAAACACCTATTGATTGAGGATGAATTCTAAGTTGTAAACTTTTTTTTTTCTGAATCACATATTTTATTGATTAGTCAAAAAGAAAGGTTACAAGAAAGATTTGAAAATAAAAGAAGCCAACTACATAGGCTTATAAAGAAAGAAATCAGAAACAAAAAGCAAGACAAAATTATATCCTAGCTAAATATGTAATATGTAACTCCTTTCATTTCAATCCTGGGAAGAAATGTTGGCCTTCCTATGAATATCTGCCTTTCTCCATCTCCTAAATTTGCACCTTTTTTTGCAGCATTATCAATTGAGTAGTTCACTTCTCTGATCTGGTGTTGAAAAATGACTGAAGATAAATTTTTGATTGCTTTTTGCTATCTTACCCTGACAAACCAAGGAGCTTGATTTCTTGCAAAATTTTCCAGAACTGACTTTGAATCATAACATATAATAATGCTCTGCATTTTCCATTCTACTGCCAATTCAGTTGCACACACAACAACATAGTTCTCTGCTACATAATTAGTTGTAATTCCTAAACCAACAGTCATCACTCCAACCACTTGACAAGCATGATCTCTAATAACAACCCCAAATCCAGCTTTCCCAGGATTACCAAAAGAAGAGCCATCATAGCAAAACATTACATAATCTATTGGAAGAGGAAACCAAAAGCATTCCTTAATACTATGAAACTTGATAGATCTAGATCCCAGAGCAAAGAAAGATATTATTCTGTGATCATAATTCTGGTTCCAAATATTCCCTTTCATCCTTAAACCTCCCTCAAACACTAGTTTTTTAATTCTGACTTTGAAAATTTGCTCATTTGGTTTAATATTATCAAAAAATCTCCTATTCTTTTGAAACCAAAACTCTTTAACAACAGAACATGCTGCTGTAATCCAAGCTTCTCTTACTAACGGACTTTTTTGCTTTGCATTTTTCCATATGTCTTCAAAAGATTTAAGCATGCTGAAATTGAAAATCTCACTTAATCAACTCCAGATTTTAGTACTGAAAGGGCATTCCCATAGAATGTGGCTCATACTATCCAAATTATTCTCACAGATGCAACACCTAGAAGCTATATCATATCCATTTTTAACCATTGTAGGATCATCAACATAAATGCCTTGAATAATTTTCCAGACATTACTTGTTGTGCTAGGATGTAGAAAATAGTTCCATATATGCTTAGAGCATTCAAGAATAGGTTATTTATGTCTCAAAATTGAAACTGCTGAGGAAGTAGTGAATTTACCTTGCATATGACCAGTCCAAATGAGTAAGTCTTGCTCTCCACCAATATCAGGCAGTCTCATAGAGGTGATCATCTGTTGCAGTTCTGAAGGAATATTCCATTGATTGTTCTGAATCAACTGAGAAACTTTCATGCTTAAATTATTCTTTGCATAGTCATGCATGCCTACTTTCTCAATTAAAGGAGTATCACCAATCCAGTTATCAAACCAGACATTGATATTATTGCCATTATTATTGTTGTGACTTGCATGGCAAGAATAACAGAGGATTACTCGGATTTTTGTAGAGTTCTTTGGGGTATAAAAGGCGTAGTCGAGTCCCAAATAAGGGGAGACAAGTTTTAGAAGAAGCTTGGGAGAGTTTAGAAGAGCACTGAGGGAGAAATCACGATTTCCAGGAATTCGGGTTCTGTTGTTGTTGAAGAAGAACACAAAGATCATTTTACGCCTCAGAACAGTTGTTTCTAAATCGACACCTTTTTCTTTGAAATATTGTTGCGTCTGCGATGCATATCTTATATCGTTTTCTTCCGTAACAGTGAGTTTACAAAACTTATATCCGTTACAAATTCTCTGTTTTAGCACTTTTACCTCTTTTTAAACACTTTTGAGGAGTGCTACTTTGTGCACCAGCGGGTGCACATTCCTCCCCTACCTATTTGTTAGGTTTAACGGGGATAATGCTAGTTTTTTTTTTTTTTTTTTTTTTTTTTTTGAAGCAGGATAATGCTAGTTGAATTTTAATTTCCTTAACAATTTTATTTAGAAAAAAAAAAAACAGGTTTCAGAAGTCAAAACAGTATTCTCTCTCTTTCTTCTTTGCTCTCCCCTTGAACTCATGCATTGTCGAATTTTCTTCATTAAACAATGAAGATGAAATATCACAAAGTGAGACTAGCTACAATTTTAACAATTTCTTGATGAATCAAAAAATTGTATTATTAATTTAACTATCAACAACCAAAATAGGAATATTAGGTCAAGTATCAACGACAACGAAATTTGGAATAAGAGCTAATGTCGTTTATGATTATCATCCATGTAATCACTTGAAAAAATTTTATCCGATTTGACTCAGTACCTTCTTTTGATACTGATTACCTGTAATTTAAAGATCCCTTGATTAGAAATAGTATTAGAGAGAAGAGAAAATGTATACCAAAAACTAGAAAGGAAGAATAGATCAGCTCCCCATTTTGGACAGCTCAACCACCGAGAACATAAGGGTTTTCAACTTGCTTGATTAAGTTTTTTTGCAAATAAATCAGCCATCTCAGATGCTTGATCCAACAAGAAAGATTACAAATATCCTTTAAATTTTCAGACCTTCCATCATCTGTGTTGTTGAGAAGAGAAGAACGAGAGAAAATGATGTTGGAGATCCAAAGAGAGATATCTGCAGTAATATAGGATCAGTAATTAATTCTCGATATTTGTTAAAAAAGTTATTAAAAATAAAAGAAGGGTTTTGATTAAAAATAAATGCAAGTGATAACAAAACCCATAAATGAATTTTGATTAATTAGATGACGGTGGAGAGAAAATTTAGCTAACTAGGAGGGGAGGAATGTGCACCCCGGTAAAAGCCGGGTGCACAAAATCGGACTCACTTTTGAGCTATGAATATTTTGAGCACGTTATTAATCCGAGGTGATAAACCCCTAAACTGATGCGACGGAGGAAGTGATTGTTCCAAGAAAAGTGGTATATTTCTATTTTAATTGATTTTTGCAGTTTCTTTTATGGTTATTTGATTTGAATAAAAATTGATTTAAGGATTATTATTGAGTAGTTGTTATTCCTTTTGATATAGTATGCTTAGCCTAGGGTTTTTGATGTTCTATGCTTTCGATTTATAATTGTTTGTTTTTTTTTTTGAAAAAGAAGGTTGCATTAAAAGAAAAATCTGTACAAGATTACAACCATGGAATCAAATCTTAAACATACATCACATGTGTAAGATTGAGTTCTAATTGAACAAAACTGAATTTACAGGAATATTATCAAAAACCACCGTCTCTGACAACCAAAGAACTAATGTCTGTCTTATAACTAAACACAACTCATCCACAGTCTTAGCTCTGCCTCCGTAAACTCTATAAATTCTCTCCTTCCAAATATGCCATAAAACAGCAAAGATAAGTTTCCACTATATCTCCCTACCCCTACCTTGTACATTGTTACTTTGAAAATATAATTTTGCAACATATTAGAATCACTTTAAAGTAAAGAATTGCATGAGTATTGATTAGACTGAACCACTCAATTGGTTAATGGTGGAATCATGTGTCTCAATACTTTTTATAATCTTGATACCAACTTTGTTTTAAATTTTCTAGTTTAATTATTAGAATTTGACTCTACATCATTCACAAGTCCGAGAAACGAATCACTTTTTACAATCACATCAATGATCTATGTGATGGACTGGTGGGTAGACTATGGATCTACCAAGCATGTTTGTAGGAACGAAGACCTGTTCACCTTCTGCCAGAGGGTAGGGATGGCGAGAATCTCTACGTGGGTAACTCATCTGCAGCATATGTTGCATGAAAGGGAAAGTTCGGTCTGAAGCTCATATCTGGTAAGACTTTCAAAATGAATGAAGTTCTTCATATTTCAAACATCTGCAAGAATTTTATCTCTTGTTCTGTTTTTGATAATAAGGGTTTCAAAATTGTTATTGAGTCTGGGGAATTTATAGTTACTAAGGGCAAAAATTATGTAGGTAAAGGTTATAATACTGAGGGTCTATATAAAATTAGTGTAACATGTCCTCAAGTGAAATTGATTAATTCTTCTGCTTATATGCGTGTGTTATTTAATGTTTGCATGACAGAGTTGGTCATGTAAGTTATATATCATTCCATAGCAGGATAGGCTAGCAGGATGGAAAGGGAAACTACTTTCTTTTCAGGAAAGGCTAATTCTGGTGAAGTTTGTCTTGAGCAGTTTACCAATATACAGTATGTCTGTTTATAGATGGCCAAAAAGAGTAATAAAAGAATGTGAGAGGATCATTAGGATTTTCTTATGGACTGGTGATCCCTCTCATAGAAAAAAAGTTACTTTAAAATTGGATAAATTTTGCTCACCCTTGAGTGAAGGTGGACTTGGAATTAGAAGATTGGAAGTGGTCAATAAAGCTCTTTTAATGAAGCTATTTTGGAATATTCAACATGGAACAGAGGAAATGGCTAAATTTTTTCAAGCTAAATTCCAGAATAAAGAGGGGGAATGGATTAAATACTTCAAGAAATCAACTATATGGAAAGAAATAAAAGGGGTAATAACAGAAGTACAGGAAGGTACTAGATGTCTTGTTGGAAAAGGTGAAACAATATCTGTGTGGAAAGATAAGTGGATTCAAGATCAAACATTGGGAGAAAGTTTTCAGAACCATTCTTTTATCCACCAATATCCAAACATGAAGGTTGCAGATCTTATTCTTGAGGGTGAATGGGTAGTTCCAAGTGAGATGTTGGGGATGATTGAAATAAGTGAACTGCCAGTTATTACTGGAGATGAAGATAGAAGAATTTGGTCACACACAATCTCAGGTGTCTTTAATGTAGCATCTGATGTAGAAGAAATAAGGGAGAAATTTCCAAAGCTGCAATGGACTTCTCAGGTATGGCATCCATCTGTTCATCCAAATGTCTCAAGTAATATATGGAAGCTAGCCAGAAATATATGTGCTACTGATGAAAACCTCAAAAAAAGAAAGTTTCAACTTGCTTCAAGATGTTGTTTCTTTAAAAAGAATGAAGAAAATAAAGAACATATCCTTTGGTTCTGTAATTTCAGTGAGATAATCTGGAAATGGTTAGGAAATATGTTTAATTTCATTAATCCAAGATCATTTGATGATATGTTGAAGATGGCAAAGAACAGAAGCCCAGCCATCAAGGAATTTTGGAGGGTCTCATCTTTCATTACTATGAGAGAATTATGGTTTGCTAGAAATAAATGCATATATGAAGAAGAAAGAATTTCCTTGGATATTATAAAGAAAAAGATACTGAAATTTACATTGGAATGTGAAGTTAAGATGAAAGCACCGATGTGGAATGCATCTTATGACTTGCAAGTGCTAAAAAATCTTGGATTGAAATGCAGAAAAGTTTAAAGTATGAGTGTCAAAGAAGTTTTTTTCCATCTTCCTCCTGCAAATAAGATACTATTGTGTTGTGATGGTGCTTCAAAAGGCAACCCTAGAATTTCAGGTTATGGTTTCATAGGTAGATCAAGCACTTGAGAGTTTTTAGTTGCAGTTTCAGGTGGTTTGGGGGTTTCAACTAATTTCTATGCTGAAATACTAGCAATCTTAAATGCAGGAGAATGGGTTGTTAGTAAAAAGCACAAAGAAGTTCTTTTCAGAACAGATTCATCAGCTGCAATTTTAGCTTTTCAAAGCAACAAAATCCCTTGGTTTGCAGCTAAAAGATGGGACAGGATATGTGCTAACCTTACATCTTGGTGCTTCATTCATAGTTACATGGAGGTTAACTTTTCTGCAGATGGACTAGCAAAGAAATGAACTAATCTAGCAAGAGGTGAAAGAAGAGTCTTTGAGACAAGACCTGAATTTCTAGCTA
Organism: Papaver somniferum; assembly: GCF_003573695.1. Taxonomy (NCBI): domain Eukaryota; kingdom Viridiplantae; phylum Streptophyta; class Magnoliopsida; order Ranunculales; family Papaveraceae; genus Papaver; species Papaver somniferum. The sequence continues at coordinate 88,548,571 of NC_039360.1, read as the reverse complement.
CATTGGAGTTACCAAACATATCCTATTATAGATTTTGCTGAAAGCCAACCTGTTCTGGCACATTTTATATATATTTTATTTCTTTTTGTAATTTCCATTTCAGTTCCTTTGTGTAATAACTTTTTTAACAATTTTTGATATCAATTTAATTCTTTGTTAAGCAAAAAGAAATATATATCATTGCATAAGTTATCTAGTGTAGAATGCATACCCAAGTTCATTATGGATAAAAAATTATAATTCTGGCATTTGTGTAGAATCTAATCATACTAATAAATCATTCAGTAAGAATGTCTAGAGAAATTCTAAACCCTTGATATTCATCCATGAAGACCTGGTTGATATGAAGTCAGTTCAAACTAGAGGTGGTAAGAAGTGGTTTGTCACTTTTACAGATGTTTACGAAGTACTGTCAAATATACTTGCTTAGGAGTAAAGATGATGCCTTAGAAGATTTTAACATGTATAAACTAGAAGTTGAAAACTAGTTGAATGCTACTATTAAAACTGTTAGGTATGACCGCGGTGGTGAGTATAGAGTCTCAATTGGAGAATTTTATGTAGAACATGGAATTATTTACGAATTTATGCCTCCATAAACGCCGCAGTCTAATAGTGTAGCTGAATGTAAGAACCGTACCCTTAAGGGTTTGATGAATGTCGTATTAATTAGTTCAGAATTACCTGCGAACTTGTGAGGGGGTATGGGGGAGGTTATCCTCTCAAATTGTTATATCTTGAACTAGGTACCTTTCAAAGAATCAGTCTCCATATGCTTTTTGATAGGTAGACAACCATCTCATGCTTACTTCAAAGTGTGGGGGTATTTGTCATAGGTAGCCACCCGTCTTACTAAGAGAACTAAGCTAGGACCCAAAACCGTTGATTGTGTTTTCATATGGTATCCTACTACTTATAGGTTTATGGTTGTAAGTTCTAAAACTTCTGACATATTGTTGAATACTATTATAGAGTTTAGGGATGTTGAGTTTTTTTAGAATGTTTTTCCTATAAAACCTGAATCTCAAAAGAGATGCTTAGATGATTCTCTAGATTTTCAGTCAAACAGTCAGTCATTACCTGTAGAGGAAGATGAACTAAAAATAGAACATAAAAGAGGTAAAAGGGTTACAACTGAGAAAACCTATTCTGGTTGCATTGCTTATCTAGCCGAGTCTGATTCACAGGCTTATAAATAAGCTATGAGTTCTTCAGATGCTCTATGGTGGAAAAAATATTTTATCAGTGAAATGGATTCCATCCAACAAAATTGTACATGGGAGATTGTAGATTTACCTTCAGGATGTAAGGACATAGGTTGTGAATGGATCTTCAAGAGAAAACATAAATAGATGAAACTGTTGAAAAATACAAGGCTAGGTTGGTAGCTAAAGGCTACAAACATAAATAAGGTATAGATTTCTTTGATACTTATTCACATGTGACCAAAATCACTTTCATTCGGATGTTAGTTGGTATAGGTTCTATACATAACCTTGAGATACATCAGATGGATGTAAAGACAGTAAATGATGAGTTAGATTAAGAAATTTATATGGAACAACCCGTGGGATTTGTAGTGAAAGATTGTGAAGAAAAAAAGTGTGTAAACGGGTTAAGTCTTTGTATGAATTGAAACAAACACCTAAATAGTGGCATGAAAAATTTGATCATGTGATGATTTCTAGTGGTTTTAGAATTAATGGATCTGACAAGTATGTTTACACTAAACTTGTTAAGGATGCCTGTGCGGTTGTATGCTTGTATGTTGATGATATGCGTATACTAGGTACAAACATGGATGTTATTAACTCCACTAAGAAATTGCAGAATGAGAACTTTGACATGAAAGACTTAGGCCCCACTGATGTAATATTAGGAATGAAAATTAGAAAATTTTCTAATGGTTATAGTCTGAGTCAATCTTACTTTGTTGAATCCATAGTCCATACTGAAGAAATATAATCAGTTTGACTGCAAACCTGCTAGTACTCCATATGATCCTTCTTGTAATCTCAAGAAGAATAGGGTGAAGGAGTTAAACAACTTGAATACTCAAGAGTCATAGGAAGTCTGAAAGTACTTATCATGTGAATAGGTTAAGCAGGTATACTTGTAATCCATGACAGATGCATTGGGATGCACTTATTAGAGTGTTGAAGTACTTAAAGTACTTATGATGTGAATAGGTTAAGCAGGTATACTTGTAATCCATGACAGATGCATTGGGATGCACTTATTAGAGTGCTGAATTACAAAGAGTACCCTGCCATCTTCAAAGGATTTTGTGATGCAAACTAGATAACAGACTCACAAGAGTTTAAATCTACGAGTGGATATGTATTCACTCTAGCATGTGTGTTTGTATCTTGGAAGAGTTCCAAAGAGACATGTATAGCTCGATCTACTATGGAATCAGAGTTTATTGTGTTAGATAAAGCAAAAGAGGAAGCTGAATGGCTAAAATGCTTTTGAGAAGACATCCTCGCTTGGATAGGATTGTGCCAACTATATTTATACATTGTAATAGCGAAGCTACTATATCTAGAGCTAAAAACAATGTTTATACTATACATATATACGTAGAAGACACAATTCTCTGAAACAACTAATCTTAACATGCGTTATTTCCATTGATTGGCTAAGGTCCAAGGAAGATGTCACAGACCCTTTGACGAAAGATTTGTATAAAGAGATAGTTAATACTGCATCGAGGGGATGAGATTTAAGCTCATAAAATAAATTTCCATGAAGGATACTCAACCTTGCCGACTAGAGATCCCAAGATCAAGGTTTTGAATGAGACAACTAACTTGTGGTGATTAAAGGTATGCACTATCAAGAGAATTACATCATTTGTCCCTCCCTATGGTGCATTGTTGTGATGGTGTGACTTCCTGTGAAGGATGACTTTTCAAAAGTATTAATAATTTTTATAGTTTAAATTTAAGATTGAAGTGGGGTGTATCAGTAACACTCTTGATATAACTCATATATTTTAATGAGGAAGTGGCCGCTTCCTATGAGAATATGAGCTAATTCTATATAGCATTCTGAGAAATGGGATACGTCGAGGGCAAAAATGGATACAACGACATGAACTTAGCAAAGTCAGGAGGATATCATACGTGATTGTTATCGCGAATTGCACCAAATGCTAGCAGTTCAAGATATCGAGTTCAATGTCAAGTAGTTTCGGTAACTTCTCAATAAGCAAGGATTCAAGAACTTATGGACACCTTTACCTATGTGATATTTGTCGCTTTCTTATTTTTCGCTTTTAGCGAGATTTCATTCATGCGGGGATTGCTGGAGAAAACGATTTTTTTATAAATGTCTTTTGGTCTTGTTGTGGTTTGATCTTATGCCTTAAGGGTTTTATGAATGCTCACTCATTTTCTTTGAGTAAATGAAAGTCTTTAGTCCCACGTTGGGTATACTATTGAAGGATAGCCTACATATATAATATTATGGATATTATACAATATGGGTGGTCGGGCACGAATAGGCAGAGAATACATGGCCCAACCTATGTCAAAATTGTTTTTGAAGTTTTTTCTTTAGGAAATTAATTCCAAAAATATTTTCTTTAAGTATTTTAATTATGAGAGAATTTTTTTCTTCAAAGTTAATTTTATTTTTTTTACAAGAAACCTAAAACTTGTTTTACAAGAAATTTGAAACCCTAGATTTACTTTTCTCCTATAAATTAGAACTCGAGTATTATTGAAAACTTGCGCCTAGAAGCGGCTACTATCCCGTCTTCTTTTCGCCTTTTCTTGATTTGTTTTGTGCAATGTGTGTTTATTTACTTTCAGTCCATGTTTCTATGTTCAGGAGTGGGTAGCTTACATTGTGTTTGTTAATACCAAAATTCTCGTTAGGTCCTACCCGTCCTAGTGCACCAAGATGACCTCACTTTTCTTAGAATAGTATGAGAGAGTTATCTTCCCATTGTACCTTTTCCTTTCTTATATAGACTTTCCAAAATCCCTTTCTTTTTATGACATCTTGCCATGTGTCCTAAACCTCCTTAATTACTATTAATGCCATCCCTTCTCTAATATGACCTTCTTCTTTCTTGTTAATCCCTTCATTGTCTCTTCTATCCTATGGATACTTCCTTGGTGGACTTGGGCCTCATTCCCCATGTTTCGTGTGACCCTTCCCTTATTTGGGACACCCCATCCTAGTTAAGGGAAATTATTTTTCATGTATCAACAGTAGTCCACTGACTATGAGGTTAATCGCAAGATAACCTTATAGTCATTATCTAGACATCTTCTCTCTTGGCGTTCGTGGGCGACGTTTAAACTCCTCCTAGTACGATCTCTTCAGTTCCTAATTAATTATCGTGTCCGTCTGTGCAACTGTCGCCTTTATGCCTTCAGATTCCCTATATATATGAGCCCTCCAATTTACTTGTTTCTTTCACTTTTTTTACCACTCACCTTCTCACATATCATAGCAATACATGCGCCGTGTCCATTAGTTCTTCTAATGGTAGCTCCTCCGACGAGTCCGACGAATCAGAAAAAGTAAAGAGAGAGGGCTCGGAAGAAAGCGGTTACTCGGGAGTGCAGGAGGTTCATTTACCTCCCCCTGCTGATGGAAAATCCTATACACTCGCGGAGTTCATCGGAACCCCTATATTAAAGCGCGCGCTAAAACTAAAAGAGTTCCACGGGGACAGACGCGCGATGCCTCTAGATGATAATCTTATTCCTCGTCTTATGAATCCCCCAGTGCTGCCTTACCCAACCGCTACTGGGTGGCTTATGTGCCCAGAGCCGACGGATATGGTTACTTTTCCATTTAAAATGGTACCCCGCATGGCTATCCATCGTGGTGATTATGATCTCCCAGAAATTGACACTCGATCTATGTCGAAGACTCCCCCGATATGGCCACATTGGGTAGCTTATATCCGTGATAATCCTGACCACGCGGCCATACTTCGCATGGCCGGAATCAATGAGGTTATCGATTCTTCTCTTCAGCGAGAAGTAGAGAGATGCAAACGCGACATGACACGACTTTTCTGCCGCTGGGTACCTCCTGTTCATACCCTTCTTACAGCCAGGGGAGATGCCACTGTTGTTTTAGAGGATGTCGTCGCACTCACTGGTTTACCTCTTCACGGGACCCATTTTTATGACGAGGCAGCCGTCTATGAAGCGCTTACCCCAGATGACCTGGTTCTGTGGGGTTATTTGCTAGACTGCAAGGATGCTTCCCGGGTTGAACTGGTACGAAAGGACAAGGCGTCGACCCCAAAAGGCGAAACAAGGAAAGTCGTCGTCTCGGAGGGAAAAACTGCGGGCGCGAGCAAAGCAAGGTCCTCGGCTGCTGTCAAAGGGAAAGCCACGCTTGTTGAAAGTAAGAAAAGGAAGAACACTCCAGTCCCTCCCTCGGGGGAACGTCTACTTAGTAGCTCATTCCGTTCATATGAATCAATTCACGCTCCTAACGCTTTGGCCGTTGCACCTGACTCAGAATGGGTTGTCAAGGATAACAAGCGCGCGTCATTTCCTCTTTGGATCCGATTGGTAGAGGGAAAGGTGCTTCCCCCGGAGCGCAAGGAGCCTAATCCACGAGCTGAACTAGCTGCTTTTATTCTTCTTTGGATGTGTCGCAACGTATTCGTGTTCAGTCCTCAGGACATGATAAAGAATGAGATGGTTCCAATGGCAGTGCTATTTTCCCGCGGGGTTTCTTTTCCTATTGCTCCTACGTTTTTGGGTGTCCTATACCAGCACTTGGAGTTGTTTTGCCAGGATCTTCAATCGGCGGGGTCGACCCACAAGGTCGAGACCTATATTCCTACCTCCTTCATGCTTGCGTGGTCTTGGGAACACATTACCCTGTATGCCCCTGATCCCCATGACTTGGAAATTCGTCGCGAAGAGGATGTCGCCCAAGACGATGGCTTGGTGAAAAAGGTTCCAGTTGATTACAGTTATCCCCGCATGATACTCTGGCGCACGAAGGGTAAAGTACCAAAGGGAGATATAGCGCGGTTCTTAGACTCGGATAAAGATTTTGAGCCATTCCCCTATCATGACGGTCGATCCGGTATGACCCACTACGATTTTACTGCACCCTTTGACATGGATTTGGATTTGACGCAGTTATTATCGGAATCAGACTTTGACTCGGTGATGGCGGTGTTACCTGACTATCTTCCTGGTTTTCATGCTGGTAAATTTATAGCCGTGTCTTACAACCCCGACCGTGTGGCTCGCCAAGTCGTATTTGACCAAGGAATCCCTCTTAGATTCCCCCCTCCGGAGAGCACGAACACCTCATACATCATTGCTAGTTTCAACCGCTATGTCTTCAAAGGCCCGGTGCGCTTGGCCGATCGGGGGATTAATTTCTCGTTCAAGCATCCTCTTCCGGATCGACCCTCAGCAGTTACTGAAGGTGCCCATAATTATCAACTTTTGATGCGATGTCGCACTTTGAATTTCCCTATGCGGGAGCGAATTCCGCCTAAAGATTTGTCTTACCAAGACCTTAAAGCGCTCCACGCGTCATGGAGGATTAAACTTGATGATGCCGTAGCAATGGCGCATCATCTTCCTCCGGGCACCAAGGGTCGCCCTTTGGAGCTTATGGTGACTTCTTTGGACCCCCCTGAAGGTTGTGATCCCATTCGGCCGAAGAAAGTGATGTAGTTTTGAAAGTGGTAGTAAAGTTCGTTCAACTCGGACTTGATAAGACTTAAAAATAAAAACAAAGAAAATATATATACACGATTGTCACGATATCGAGAGGTACTGAGACTCAAGATTCCACTGATTCTCATATTCATGTGGTTCAACTATCAATTCCAGACAATTATATCTCATAACATAATAAATATTGACTCTTTATTCTTTGCCAAGGTAGATTTTATAAAAAATTGACTGTAAATCACAAGCATGACGTATCAAAAATACTGAGACCAAGAATACGTCATCAAACAAAATCACAATCAATTAAGAAAAATCATGAATCAATTTAAAATAGTGCAAAAGTCATACAAGAATTAAATAAATTTACCACAGGCATAGATAATGGCTTCCTCCGTCATCCCAGTGTTGGGTTTTAGCTCTTCATGGTGAAAACACGCTCAAAATAATAATACATAGCTCAAAAAGGTGTTTTATTGAAGAAGAGGTGTAAAGCAGTGTGTTTGTAACAATTATAATTGTTACAGAACCCACTGTTACAGAGAACACTAACAGAACTGTTGCGAACTCCGAATAATTGTTGGAAAAATTGTTACAAAGCTATTGAGTTTGAAAGTATAGGTCACGGTTTCTGCGACTGTCCAACTGGGTCCTATGTTCTTCAGCTCGTCTTCTTCTTCACCAGCAGAGAAGATACTCTGCAACTTCTCCTGCAGCTCCGACGTCTCCTCTGCTTCACCCCCAAACTCACGATACCCTTCTCTGACCTATCCCAACTCCTTATATACTCAACAGTTCCCCAAATCACTCGAGTTAATCTCCGTTTTCTTCACCCACAATCCACGGGATATTTTTCTTCTTTTCCACGGAAAATAACTCTCTGGGATAACTTCTTACCTTGCTTTCCGTCCGTCTGTTGCTGTAGATATCTCTCTCATTGATATAGTAAATATGCAAAGAGATATTTTCCTTCATGTCGGTCACGTATCTTCCATAATTAAGATAGAATATTTCCTAATATGTCTTTCCTGTTTTGATGAGACGAGTATGGAAAGTTGAATATTTTCGACTAAACACACGTAGCTAATCTTGTTTTTAATTAATAAAATCATTCCCTAGAGAAAGTCCGACCATATCTCCTCTTTGTTGCACGCAACTTCCCGAAATAAAATCCAACAAAATACCCGATAAACCCTCTTCTCTTTGTGTTGTTTATAACCGTTGATTTCCGATTCTACACCCATTATCTCGCATGTTTTGTCATAATAGGATCATACCAATTCATTACCATGAAGATATCAACGAGATTGTCGACCAAAATCCAACACAGGCAATACGCAGATGAGCAGCTCTTTTGAACGCGACATTTCCCGCCAATTTCAATTCTCACGTTAAGAAGGTGAAGTCCCCCTAACAGAAATGGGGGTGAAAATAGCAGTTGGTGGTGAATAGTGATCTGGGTGCGCCTTAGTAATTAGGTTACCCTTTATCCAAACTGAGGGTCCGAATAGTAATTTTCTCACACGAGCGCAAATATCACTTTTCGAGCCATTTTTCGGGAAAGAGCTTATTTCTCCAAAAACACCTACAAAAACATAAAATAACCAAATTATTACAAAATCGAGCACTATCAATATATACAATTGAGATCAAAATAGACACATAAATGCGTCTATCAGAAAGCGACGAAGTTTTTCAATCGCAAACCCCCTCGTTTGAACGTATCCAAGCCGTCTCCGTGTTCTTTGGAAGCACAAGTATTATTAATCGTTTATTTTTCTTAGTATTTGTTCCCCTTCATTCCCCCTCTCCTTTTTCTTGAAACCAATCTGGACGCTGAAAGGCGGATGGCTCAATTGTGTTCTCAGGATGCTCCTCTTTCTAGTCACATGGGATGGAAACCCCCGTCTTACTGTATAGAGGAATATTTGAACATGCCTGAGAAGGACTGGACGGAGAAGAGCCTTGCTAAAAAAAGCTAGGCGTGAAGCAGCAAATTTTTTAGATCCTCCTTCAAAGGAGGGTATCGCAATCTGGTCAAGGTGTTGTCAAGGGTCCTAATCCCTCTTTTGCTGATCAGCTGAACAATCTCGGAATTAGTTTATCCGAGGGTGGCGGATGGGTCTCGCCGCGTCTTAATGTGTTATCCGTCCACCCTCCTCGGGCTCAGACTGTTCGTGCTAGGGGTGAGGTTCATGTATCTCCCAATACTGTCCTGGAATCGATGAGCCCATCTGGATCCAATCGGTCTGTGTTTGGTGGGTCCTCATCCCACGTGGTAGTCCCCACAGGTGGTTTTCAAGTTGACTAATATTCTGTTTGAAGTCATCAATGTCTCTCTCTCCCCTCTTTTTTGTTATAAATCTGCACATTTATTCGCCATGTTACTCACTTTTGCATTTCCAGGTGATGCTAGTGATCCAGGATCGTCTTCTGGTTCCTCCGTATTCTGCGACAAGGATATTGATTCTCTGCCACATCAAGTCGCGTCCGAGGTTGGTATAGAAACTTAATATGTATATGTTTGTATCTCGTCCTTGACTGAAGCTTGATTTTGCTATTAGATCATGGGTAGTAATCGCAAGGGAATGAGCAAACCCGAGACCCATGGTGTGGACGCCGGGCGGCGCATAGGTGTCGGTGGTAATAGTGGTTCCAAGCGCATTCGTAAGGATCATGGTGGATCTCAGACGGGCATGCCCGCTGATAGCCAAACAGAAATTCCCCTCGTGGCGTCGGGCGCACAACTCCAGTTTCCTGTGGTGGTGGTGGATGATATCGCGGCTGGGGTCGATGTTATAGTAATTCGATTGCGGTAAATAAGAATTCGTTGCTCGGACTTGAATAGATTTAAAAACAAAAATATATACAAAATTGTCACAGGATCAAGAGATACTAGGACTCGGGATTTCACCAATTCTTATACTCATGCAATTCATGTATTTATTCTAAACAGTTATAGCTTCTAAACATCGACTCTTTATTTGCCAAAATAGATTTTAAAAATATTAAATGTAAATCTTAAGCATGGCCTATCAAAAGGATTAGTCCCAAGAATAAACCATCAAATGAAATCACAAATAATTAAGAAAAAATCATAATTCAATTCATAATAATGCAAATAGTCATAAAAGAATTAAATAAAAAATTATTCATGCATAAAGAATGGTTTCCTCCATCATCCCAGTATTGGGGTTTAGCTATTCATATCAATCACACACTCAACATATTAATTCAAAGCTCAAAGTGTGATTAAAAGAGTCAAAAGTTATAAAATAGTAGTTCTGAGACTCACAAAATTCGTCCAGAAAAGAACGATAGTACTCTGCTGTTGTTGTACAACGACAGATTGCTGCTGCTGCTGCTGCTTGCACTGTTGTTTTAAGACCCACACTGGCAAGTCGTTGTCACTGTTGATAAACGACTGTCTTCTGGAGTCTGTTCTTCGTGCTTTTTAATGGCAGCAGCAGCAGCAGAAGCAGAACTCCTCCTTCCTGCAGCTCCCGATCTTCGCTCCTCTAGCCTCTCTCTGGTCTCTGCTCGACCCCAAAACTCTTCATCCCCCTTATCTGACATAAAACCAACTATTTATAGGCTTTAAATCCCCTTGAAACTCGATCAAACCCCTTGGAAATCTCCATTATTCTTTACGGGTTGTTTGAAGAATAATCTTCTTCTTGTTGCGTTACAGGATGTTTCTAGCTATTCTCTCGTCTCAAATATCTTCTAGGACTTTTACCCAACTATTTTGATGTATATCCCACGCAAGATATCCCATAAATCTCTCAAACTAATCTCAAACCCTAAACAGAAACCGTGTGCACTGTCTTGACTTTGTGTGGATTTTCTGACTTATCCAGCCCAATTAGATGGGTCTAATCGCTTCTAACAGGTCCCTTATGTCTTGTAGAGTCCGTGGGTACCAAATTTGCCCATTGAATCGCCTCCTAGGTCGCTCAAATCCTTGATCCAAAACTGTTGACGTTGCTGCCTTTTTTTCCACCAAAATCCAGTTTTGAAACTTTGAAGATGACCTCCCCCTATCCAGTTCCGGTGTCCCTTTATTACATGCCCTGAAATGGGGTGCCCCTTAGTAATTAGGTTACCCCTTATCCAAACTGAGAGTTCGTATAGTAATTTTCTCCCACGAGCGCAAAAACCACTTTTTAGCCAATTTCGCCGCAAAAGCTTATTTCTCCAAAAACACCTACAAAGACATAAAATAACCAAATAAGTACAAAATCGAGCACTAACAATATAAACAATTGGGACAAATTAGACACATAAATGCGTCTATCAAATACCCCCAAACTTATTATTTGCTAGTCCTCGAGCAAATCTAATCTAAAATAAAATGACTACACTTAGCACGTGCAGTAAGCCGTTAAACCACTAGGTGGCCCTAGTGGCGGAGTGTTGTCTCCGGGGGGTTTACCAGAGGTGTACCCACAAAACCTTAATACTCCAGAGCTTAGCTATCTACGCAGAACCTTGGAAGGCACTAAAGAATCTCCTTGGTTGGCATACTTATTGACTACAAGAAGAAGTACCCTGATGCGAAATTCCAATTGCTGTACACGAGTTTGCACTCAAGGATACTAAAATTCATATAAAGTGACAGATCTCTACTCAGATAGTTGCAATATGGACATCATATTCGGAGTCTAAACTAATCACATGGATAGATCAAGAAGATGGATATAGAAAACATAGATGGTTTGATGTTTACTAAGTAAACGACGTTTCCCATATCTGTCTGAAGGCCTCCGCCAAAATGAATCTATCCTAATGGATTGAGATACTAGTCTGACTAATATCAACACACTGGCATATACAAGGGTACCAGTGGTCGATAACCTAACTCTAGGTCAACACAACTGGCATATACAAGGGTACCAGTGGTCGACTTTATTGAATTTATTCCTTTTGGTCAAATGGTCTGGTCTCAATTTCTTTCATTCTTTTTTTTTTTTTTTTACTTTTTGGTAACTACCATTTTTTTTCATCTTTTTTTTTTCATCTCTTTTTCTTTTTCAACTTTTTTTTTTTTATGGTATCTCAATCACTCTAATTCACCCTAGCATTGGTAACAACTTGAATCGTGGGCCCCACCTATCACTTAGAGAAACATAGTTTAAAAACAAAATAAAATAAAAATAGAAGTGAAAAGGACTCAACGAGATATGGTGAAACTATCATGTTATTTCTAACACCTGAGCTCTGTGCTTTTATGAATAGACTCTTTAGATGTTTCCATCTAATCAGATTGGTTCCTCAAACTCCTACAATCAAAATGCTTCCATCCACTTAGATTGTTAGTGCAATCCTCAATAGGCATAAATTTCTAGCTCTGGAGTTTATTTATTCATACTGAACTAAAAGTTTCTCCCATACCCCCAAACTTAAACCTAACATTGTCCTCAATGTTCTAAAGATGAAATTAAAAGCATGAACAAGGAGAAACTGTTACCATTTGAAATGAAAGAGTTACGGAAGGATATTACCTGGTTGCATGAGATTGGGTTACCTCCCAAGAAGTGCTAAGTTTAAAGTCTTCAGCCAGACTAAGAAAAGTATTAGTCAACTCGAACCGTATAACAGTAGCCGGAATAACTGTGGGTCTTTAACACCAAAAAGAGCTGACAAAAGGAAACTGCAGTGAACCAAGAAAATGTACAAGACTAGCATGCCCTTACCTAGTTTCCTGATTAAGATATCTATATCTAATTGTGGTTCAGGTTCAGGTTCTATAAAAGGGTCTAAATATATTTCTTTAGGCTGCAACTCCTCAAAATTGAGATCCGAATTATTAGGTCCTAGAGTCTGTAAGTACTTAAATAAGAACTTAGAAGCACAAAATAATAACCTAAATAATTGAGGATCCTCTAAGTCAATCAGGTTTGACTTACATAATTGACCACAGTGAGAGTAGTGGTCATTCTTAAGAAAATGTGTCGATTCTAATATCCTAAAGTAATTAGGTTTAGTCTCAGAACTTAATAATTGACACATTTGAAATTTATACGTTCCCACAATTGTTTGAAAAATATTTGGTGGGAAAACAAAGTCGATCTTAGTATCATAGCCTGGTCTAACCTCATCAACCAGAGGATGGGTTTCTAACAACTGAACTTCCTTATGGACATCACTAGGTTCAGGAAAACGAGTATGAAAGTAATCTTGTAAAATGGTTGAGGCATTGATGTCAAGTCCTAAGTGTGGGGACTTTCTGAGAGTTAAAGGTAAGGCACTAGGGAAGTGATAATCACCCCCAAACTTAGAGTTTTCAGTTTCTCTAGATAGACCTCTAATTTTTCTTGAATTTCCGTATCTTCAGAGTCCTTAAAATATTCAAGAGATTCTTCTAAGTTATTATCAGGTAGTGCATCTTTACTCATCTCTACGGGTCTATCTTCTTCTTCCAAGACTATTGTTTCTAAGTCGCTAGACTCTAAAACAGTATTTTCGAAATGAACCCGTTCCTCTAAACCACTATCGGCTTCGTAATCAAAAGGAAAAACTACATCGTCTAAAACGGTGGTATCCCTAATCAAATCCTCGTCCTTTTGAATAGGTGAATAATCATAAAAATTATTTGGATTTGAAGTAGAAATAATATAATCACTATAAAGCTCAATTGGATTACTAGATTCCTGATTACTATGCCTACATATTTCAGATTCTTCATCACTACTATCCTCATCATCATAATAGTACGTAGATGATTGAACCTTATCTAAATAAGTAGTGTTACCAATTATAACCTCGTTATCTTGATTATGTGAAAAAGTATCTTCATTCTCAAGGGTATTATTGGATACACTATATTGGCAATTCAAGTTATTTCGAGCAATACTTTCGTTCGTCTCTAACTCAAGTCTACGTGTCGACTCAGCTATCCTCTCAAGGGTCTCTTCCAAAGAAAGTTCCCTTAGTGTAGGATCTAAGTTTTGAGTTAATCTATTGAGGATATCTTCTACAGATTCAGTTGTTGTTGCAGTTCTTTCGTCCATAACTACATTATTCACCTCATCTAATTTATACGTCGATTCAGCTAACTGACGTGATGACTCAGCTAAATTCCTGAGAGTCTCTTCTAGAGAAGGAATAGGAACTGAAGGATCATAATAAGGACTAATTTTCAATAGTTTGATTGTATCCTCTAAAGACGAAGAACTAGTATTATAATCTTCTTGCTCGTATGACTGATGCGCGTGCGGATAGTAATTGGGCTCACCATGGTATGAACCATAACCTTGAAAAGGTTGGCGTCCCCAGTCACTATTATCACTATGGTCATAATACTGATGATGTCCATATTCAAATTCAGGTCGATATTCATTGTATTGGCTTCTATCATACCAGTTCGACATTCTTAATTGCAGGGGAATTCTACGCAATCACAAACAAGTCCGACTCGACCAAATCAAACCTATAGAATCTAGCAAACAAAAAGCATGATGGCTCCACTTAGATTGTTTTCTAGACAAGCTTATATTCCTTCGAAAAGGAATTCGTTACAATTTGAGCACACCCCTCTGGAATCAATCCGAGCTAATGTAAGTTGAATCGAGGCGAGGGAAGCTCAGTGGAGCTTTGATACCCAAGGCCTCACCGCTATCACAAGGCGGCGCAGTCACGCATTCAACTCACAGAAACCATCATGAACTTTGAAATGTGCTTAAAGAGCAACCAATATTTTTCGAACGAGTTTCCTATCAAGCTCGTTACCCTATTGGTCTCGTTCTATTCAAAATTTTAGGCTTAGGTTCGCGTTTGGTTTCGTTTTCCTAAGGTGGGCAAGAAGGAAACGGTGATGAAATCCGAGTCCTTATCTTGTTTAGGCCAGGCCTTGCCCTTTACTAGGAAAATAAAGACAGTCCGGTTCGTCCTCAAACAATGATCACCTTCAGGCAGACAGTAACCCGCTTGCAGGAGATTCGCGGGTGTTTCGATTGGACTTACCTCCCGTACCAGACGGGCGATGAACCGTTGTCGTCGACTCGGGCCACGACTCCTATGCCGTGTGCGAACCCGAGGGGCCGAGACGATATCGTAATCTTCGTTCTTCCCTGCAAACAGTTTGTATTTAAGGATACCCTTCCGTAGGGTTTAAAAATAAAAATAAAAATGTCCAAAAGTCCAGAATAAAATCCAAATAAAAAGTCCAAAAATTACAAAAATTATGAAAAATAAAGCCTATTTACAAATTCTAAAAAAATATATAAAAGCTATATACAAAAAAAATAAATAATAATAAAAAAAAAATTAAATCCTAAAAAAATTATGTCTTTTTTCTCTTCTCTTTTATCTTTTAGCTTTTAGCTTTAAGCTTTTTGTTCCCAAAGTCCTTAGTATTCCACTTCGAACCTGTAAATCAAAGACACAAAAAGAAACGTAAAAAGGAACAAATAATAGTAAAAAAAATAAAATAAAATAATAAACCTAAAAACAAATCTATATACAAGTCCGCGTCAGCGGCGCCATTTCGTTATAGTAATTCGATTGCGGTAAATAAGAATTCGTTGCTCGGACTTGAATAGATTTAAAAACAAAAATATATACAAAATTGTCACAGGATCAAGAGATACTAGGACTCAGGATTTCACCAATTCTTATACTCATGTGATTCATGTATTTATTCTAAACAGTTATAGCTTCTAAACATCGACTCTTTATTTGCCAAAATAGATTTTAAAAATATTAAATGTAAATCTTAAGCATGGCCTATCAAAAGGATTAGTCCCAAGCATAAACCATCAAATGAAATCACAAATAATTAAGAAAAAATCATAATTCAATTCATAATAATGCAAATAGTCATAAAAGAATTAAATAAAAAATTGTTCATGCATAAAGAATGGTTTCCTCCATCATCCCAGTATTGGGGTTTAGCTATTCATATCAATCACACACTCAACATATTAATTCAAAGCTCAAAGTGTGATTAAAAGAGTCAAAAGTTATAAAATAGTAGTTCTGAGACTCACAAAATTCGTCCAGAAAAGAACGATAGTACTCTGCTGCTGTTGTACAACGACAGATTGTTGATTCTGCTTGCACTGTTGTTTTAAGACCCACACTGGCAAGTCGTTGTCACTGTTGATAAACGACTGTCTTCTGGAGTCTGTTCTTCGTGTTCTTCGTGCTCTTTAATGGCAGCAGCAGCAGAAGCATAACTCCTCCTTCCTGCAGCTCCCGTTCTTCGCTCCTCTAGCCTCTCTCTGGTCTCTGCTCGACCCCAAAACTCTTCATCCCCCTTATCTGACATAAAACCAACTATTTATATGCTTTAAATCCCCTTGAAACTCGATCAAACCCCTTGGAAATCTCCATTATTCTTTACGGGTTGTTTGAAGAATAATATTCTTCTTGTTGCGTTACAGGCTGTTTCTAGCTATTCTCTCATCTCAAATATCTTCTAGGACTTTTACCCAACTATTTTGATGTATATCCCACGCAAGATATCCCATAAATCTCTCAAACTAATCTCAAACCCTAAACAGAAACCGTGTGCACTGTCTTGACTTTGTGTGGATTTTCTGACTTATCCAGCCCAATTAGATGGGTCTAATCGCTTCTAACAGGTCCCTTATGTCTTGTAGAGTCCGTGGGTACCAAATTTGCCCATTGAATCGCCTCCTAGGTCGCTCAAATCCTTGATCCAAAACTGTTGACGCTGCTGCCTTTTTTTCCGCCAAAATCCAGTTTTGAAATTTTGAAGATGACCTCCCCCTATCCAGTTCCGGTGTCCCTTTAGTACATGCCCTGAAATGGGGTGCCCCTTAGTAATTAGGTTACCCCTTATCCAAACTGAGAGTCTGTATAGTAATTTTCTCCCACGAGCGCAAAAACCACTTTTTAGCCAATTTCGCCGCAAAAGCTTATTTCTCCAAAATCACCTACAAAGACATGAAATAACCAAATAAGTACAAAATCGAGCACTAACAATTGGGACAAATTAGACACATAAATGCGTCTATCAGTCGACCCTGCCACTCATACTTTAGTTTATGGGTTTTGGGTCCCGTCATCTTTTGCTGACGCTTACAAGGACATTGTGGAGCGGACCGGTGGCCACATGGTTAATGCAGGTCTATTGGATATGATGACGTTGTGTTATATGTCCAAGAACCTGCTGGAGGTTGCCGACGAACTTACCAAGGTGGGGGATGGTTCTATTGACGCGGCCACCATCAGTAGATAGGAAGCTTCCGTACGAGCGGCCACTAATTTGAAGTTTCCTATAAGCTAGTTGGAGGGCTTGTTGCTGAAAGTGAAAAATCGTAAAGACCCCCGCGTCCAACTCACAGCTCGGATAACTGAACTCCAGGAGGATCTAAAGAAATATTCTGCGATAACTGCGCAAAAGAAAGATGTAGTGAATCGCTTGGTTGCCGAGGTAGGAGTGGCGAGTGATGAGATGACCCGGGCTGAGACTGCAGAGAAGAATGTTCGGGATGCCCTTGAGCAGAAGCGGCAAGAACTGTCTTCTCTTCAATCTATTTGATGTGTTTTCACCTTGTGCTTGCTTTATTTGCTTCATGAACAATTTTCATTTTTCCATTCTACCCCCCACTTGTGAAGTTGGATTGATGTTTAAAGTTTTATCGTTGTTTAAATTTATGCATGTTTTCTATTCTCATTTTGTTGTTTGTTGCTGCAAGGACTTTCTTCGAAGTACTATGCTTGCGCGTTGGTGCGTAGGATTATACTCAGTGTATGTTAGACGCGCCTACTCCCTCTTTGTTTTTCTCGATGGGAATCGAGAGGGCGGGATGTATATATTAAACGCGCCTACTCCCCCTTTGTTTTTCTCGATGGGAATCGGGAGGGCGGGATGTATATGTTAAACGCGCCTACTCCCCCTTTGTTTTTCTCGATAAGAATCGGGAGGGCGGGATGCATATGTTAAACGCGCCTACTCCCCCTTTGTTTTTCTCGATGGGAGTCGGGAGGGCGGGATGCATATGTTAAACGCGCCTACTCCCCCCTTGTTTTTCTCGATGGGTATCGGAAGGGAGGGATGTATATGTTAAACGCGCCTACTCCCCCTTTGTTTTTCTCGATGGGAATCGTGAGGGCGGGATGTATATGTTAAATGCACCTACTCCCCCTTTATTTTTCTCGATGGGAGTCGGGAGGGAGGGATGCATATGTTAAATGCGCCTACTCCCCCTTGTTTTTCTCGATGGGAATCGGGAGGGCGGGATGTATATGTTAAACGCGCCTACTCCCCCTTTGTTTTTCTCGATGGGAATCGGGAGGGGGGTGTATATATTAAACGCGCCTACTCCGCCTTTGTTTTTCTCAATGGGAATGGGGAGGGGGGATGTATATGCTAAACGAGCCTACTCCCCCTTTGTTTTCTCGATGGGAATCGGGAGGGAGGGATGTATAGTTAAACGCGCCTACTCCCCCTTTGTTTTTCTCGATGGAGTCGGGAGGCTGGGATGTATATGTTAAACGCGCCTACTCCCCCCTTGTTTTTCTCGATGGGAAACGGGAGGGCGGGATGTATATGTTAAACGCGCCTACTCCCCCTCTGTTTTTTCGATGGGAATCGGGAGAGCGGGATGTATATGTTAAACGCGCCTACTCCCCCCTTGTTTTTCTCGATGAGAATCGGGAGGGTGGGATGTATATGTTAAACGCGCCTACTCCCCCTTGTTTTTCCCGATAAGAATCGGGAGGGCGGGATGTATATGTTGAACGATCGGGCGCTATTAGCGTTCCCACAGTTGTTGTGAATTATTAGTTGATCGGGCGCTATTGGCATTCCCGCAATCTTTAGTAAATTTGTCAGCCGATCAGGTGGCGTCCCCCCAGCCTTTTATCAGTGATCGGGCGCCATTGGCGTTCCATAACCTTTTGTCAGTCGATCGGGCGCCATTGGCGTTCACGCAACCTTTTGTCAGTCAATCGGGCGTCATTGGTGTTCCGCAACCTTTTGTCAGTCGATCGGGCGCCATCGGCGTTCCCGCAACCTTTTTTCAGTCGATCATACGCCATTGGCGTTCCCGCAACCTTTGGTCAGTCGATCGGGCGCCATTGGCATTGGCGTTCCCGCGACCTTTTGGTCAGTCGATCGGGTGCCATTGGCGTTCCCGCGACCTTTTAAAAGTTTTTTTTTTAAAACAAGAACCTTCCTGCTTATCGAAAAACACAATTTACAAGTTTGAATCGGAGCTTAAAATTGTATCATTACACCTGCTTTACTCCCCCCCCCCCATTTTTTTAATGACGCGGGAAGGGGTCGCTTTCGATCATCTGCCTCGTCGCCTCAAACTCCCCGGATTCGCGTTTTCATTCGAATATACTCCTTATTACGAGATACTCTATGGTTGGGTGTCCCATCCTCATATGATAATGACAGTATCTTGCAACATCTTTATTCATTTTGTTGATATCTACCACTGTGGGGGTAGTTGGACGTCGCCTCTGGAGACCCATTGATTCAGGAGCCCAATTGTTTGTTCCCTCCCATACGGCAACGAAGGAGGAGGGGGTCTTGAATCTTTTCTGGTCCATATGCTTCTTTTTTGGGGAGGGTCTTTCATTTGTTGTCGGTTTCCACTTTCATTAATGTTAGTCCTCGGGATATAGGGGATTATAGACGTGGTACTCACAGTGTAACGCCAATTGATATTTGCGGGCAACTCTTCTATACAATCGGCAATTCTTTCGGTTGCTTCTTCCAGTTCAACAAAAGTCTGGAATCTGAAATTGATCAAACTTCCTTTGAAGGATTGTACCATTCCTCGTACGCATATTTCTACAAGCTCTTCCTCACTGACATCCTCATGAAAATACAATTTCAATCTCTGGAAACTCATGATATATTTTTCTATTTCCTCGCCCATCCTCTGACCATTTTTACTTAAGTCTATTAACGTAATCTTCCGCTTAGCGGAGTAGAACTTTCCTAGGACAACGAGATCATGGTCATCCAAGAGTCTATGCTTTCCGCCTTCAAGTTATCATACCAAGTAAATGTCGTTCCTGTCAAAGATTTGGGGAACTCCCTTAGACATAGATTTTCGTCAGAGTCCCTGTCGTTCATAACTGAAAGGAATCGTCTAAGGTGCTCCCGCTCGTTTCCTTCTCCATCGTACGTTTTGAATTTAGGAGGGACATAATCTTCAGGATATTGATACTCTCGGATGTTTACTGGGTACAAGCTATTTGTTTGACGGTGATCATCTTGTTTCGTGATGTGGTAATTTTGCTCCAAGTATCTTACCATCTCCTCCCGTGTAGTTGTTGTCTTCTTGGTGTTCTGATGTCTCTCTGTCTCTACTTCTTTTCCAGAGGTGTTTTTTCCTGCTATTACGGCTTATGCTATCCATTCTTCTAATGCTCGTCTCTTTTGCGATCGCTCTTCTAATTCTCTCCACATATCTTGCGTGTCTCCCCGCGTGTGATACCTATTTCCCTATTTTGGGGGACGCTTCCTAGTTGTCCATCGAGTGGCACATCTTCTTCACTATCCCCATCCTCTATTGTCACTTCATCCAAGTTGATGGGACGGATGGTTGGTTGGTTCCCTGCCGCGTTTGGGTTGGTACCACTCGGCTGCGTCATGATGAACTAGGCACGAGCCTCCGGGTGTGGCCGCCAAATGTTAATACCGGAATTCTCGCTAGGTCCTACCCGTCCTAGTGCACCAAGATGACCTCACTTTTTTTAGAATAGTATGAGAGAGAGTTGTCTTTCCATTGTACCTTGTCCTTTCTTATATAGACTTTCCAAAAGCCCCTTCTTTTTATAACATCTTGTCATGTGTCTTAAACCTCCTTAATTACTATTAATGTCATCCCTTCTCTAATATGACCTTCTTCTTTCGTGTTAATCCCTTCATTCTCCCTTCCATCTTATGGATACTTCCTTGGTGGACTTGGGCCTCAGTCCCCATGTTCCGTGTGACCCTTTCCTTCTTTGGGCACACCAGGCTAGTTAAGGGAAATTATTTTTCATGTATCGACAGTGTTATATCGGGAAATATTATCCTAGACATATCTTCGTACGTTGGGGGTTTAACCTTACTTATTCTCGAGTATATCCGCGAACTAATATGTTAAGGACAACTTGTTGAACCCGTGATTCTACCCACGTAAAGTTGTTTCTGGTAGAGTTATTTTAATTCAGTATTTCATCATTATTACTTGATACATCTAACGTTGTTGTTCATTATTCCAAGAGTCCAACATAAGATTCACACTAAATTACCATTGGAGATGTTTTAAGTGTGCTTTCGAGTTGTGGATGTTTTAAGGAATGAGCGAAATCTCTATTTCGTTGAAAACCCTTATTACGTCTTGGCTTTTAAAGCTACGGGAATTGTGGTAACTAATCTTGCAATGATTCCTTAGACAATATGGATTACAAATCTTTTCTCTAATAAAAAGATTGAATTGATGGGTATAATTGCTAAGGAAAAATACTACTTCCAGTCTCTAAATTTTATAGAAATCGTAGAAATTTCTTTTGAGTTTGTGTTCGGGGTGGAAAAACTTATATTTTTTGAGTTATTTTTTATTTTCTTCCCCCACTCTTCTCCTTGTGTAGTTTCTTGCGTCTCCTCTTCATCTCATATCACACCTATATAAGTGTTCCTCTCCTTTTCTAATAATTCCTTACTTTTTTTTTTTTTTTTGTTCTATCTTGCATTTATATTCTCATTGGATCATAAAAGTCTCTTGTGCTCTTTTTTCTTTTAATCAATGGAAATTATGCTCCATCAACCAAAGAAAACAATTTAATCAGTTCGGGCAAAGCACAAAAATTATAAATTGCGTTTAACCTTGCATGGACTAATATGTTTTACGTGAGACACATACGTTTGACAATTAATACTTGCACGATTACATTGCATGGCGATTAGTGCATGTGCTAACCGGATGTGGACATGAAAGGTATCAAATCACATGTTAATCAAAATTATTAATGGACCTAAATAAATGATGCAGATAAAAACAGCACATGTTGATCTTTAATGAACCCTAGCTATAAAATTCCAAAATGTACTTAAAATGGTAACTTTTTCACCGGACGTATAGAACAATCAGTAAATAAAGAGCGCCGTAATATATTTTACTGTTTTCGGTGTCTCAATGAAACACCTTCTCAGCCATGTTTGAAGGTGATTTGTTAAAATTTGTTTTCCATTGCATCAGCTCTAAATTGATGGAAGAGGCGGATGCATTCCCACTTGTAGTACGGGGAATTTGTTGTGTTGTATATGCCCTGGCTTTTGTGGTGGTCATCCTTTACGTACCGATATCAAAATGGAATCTGGAAAGGTCACACTTATGAACTTCACAGTTAAGCACCCTAAAAAGTGAAAACGAATCTTCGTACAAGCATCGGTGAGTTTTATACGTTCTACAATAGACACAATTTAAACGTTTGTATACTTATCGTTTAGTTATTTTTCTTTCTTTTTCTAAAAAGGAAGTGGTGTGCTACTTGTGAGGTGGCTACAGATAACTAGTCGATTACTGTGTAATCTGTATTTTTAATACGGTCCGCGAGTTATTACCTCAAAGATGTCATTATCCATATACAAAAACTCCAACAAAACAAATTGTTCACAAAAACTCCATTTAATATAAACTGTCTATATTACCCTTCTATTTTAAATCACTCAAACAAAAACAAAAATCAACCACACTTTAATTCTTATTATATTGTCACCCCCAACAAGAAATAAACAACCACCAATAAGCACCGCCGCCACCTCCGACCACCACCTTCGCCACTGACCACCACCGCCGCCGCCACCACCGACCACCACCGCTCCGCCGCCGCCACCACCGACCACCGCCGCCGCCACCCGATACTGCGCAATTGCACCACCACTGCCATCCACCCTACCATCCATCACCACCATTGTCGACCACCACCACCACCACCTCCGACCACCACCACCACCACCGATACTACGTAATTGCATCACCAATACCATCCACCCTACCATCCAGCACCACCACTTTCGACCACCGCCGACCAAAACCAGCACCACGACCGCCCACCATCACCACCTCCCAAAAATATGATGAAACCTATTTTGGTTTCATCATAAATACGATGAAACCGATTTTGGTTTCATCTTGGTTTCGTGAGAAATCACCTGCAAGAATTTTTTTAAGAGGTATTATGCATCTTCATGGATAGAAATACATTGTTGAAATACGATGAAACCGATTTTGGTTTCATCATAAATAAGATGAAACTATAATTGGTTTCTGCGCTTCAACAACAATACCACCAGTTATGTGTCAAGACACATTACTCAGCTTCACCTGGTATATCTTTCCATCTAGGTTTACGGGCAATTCCTCATTGTATTGCAGCACTTCATTGCACCTGCAACTACAGATTCACTTCAATCTCATCCTTGGCTTCACTGCAAACACACAAGTTCCACTCATTACAGCTTCAGTTAACTCAACTGACTGAAACCATTACTCCATAGTTGTAGCTTCTGCAACAGTCACCAACTCCAGTTCCATTGCAACTGCAGCCAGGTCCTGTAGTTCAATTCTTGCAACTTTACATCTCCTGCCACAAACAAAACCACCTGCGATGCTTCCATTAAACTCTCCACCAGAAACTGCAATTGAACTTCAGGCCTGCACTTCTTTCTATCTCGCAATCCCTTCTAAACAACAACAACATGACAGACTATACCGGCCTCCAAATTCTGCACATACTAACTTCCATTACATCCATTCTGCAACCACACTTCTTTAATTCAGTTCGACTGCTCGTCTAATGTAGCACTACCTCCATTTCAAACTCCATCAGCAACAACTTCAGTTTCAATTTAACCACCTGTAGCAGCAACTCCAACTGCCTGCACTTGAGCATCGAACATATCCAGTTAAATGCAAGCATAACATCTCCTCCTTGAGTTGTACCTGCAACTTCACAACTGCCCCACCTCAGTCACAGATTCAACACCACCATCATCTGCCAATTCTTGTTATATGCCCATCCATCATCTCTGTAACATCACTGGTTCATTTCAGCTGCAGTTCTCTTTGCAGTTCAAAACCCATTAGATCCTGTAATTTTTACCTATCCTAACATATATCTAGGTTCAGGCCTTTCAAAGCACAACTCCTCCTTCTTGCAGTTCCATCAGTAACTCCAGTTCATCTGTGACTTCATTCATTCTGCTACTTCAGTTCAGCATCAGTTACACAATTTTCAAACCTTATATTCCTTGTAGCTCATAACCATCACTTCATCTCAGTTTCTAGCTTCAGTCTACGCCATCATTAGCAACATTATCTTCAGCTTACTGTCGCCACTGTTATCTCCATGTATTGTTCTCAAAAGCAACAGCATAAACAAATCAAACCCATCTACAATTCTTCTCAATTGCAGCATTTCAAAGTTTCAAATCTCAGTTCAAGGAAACCCTAATACGACCCCATCTTCTCTGAATCGAACCAAAACTTCCCTTGTTCAACTGGAAATCAAATCCAAGTTAAACCTATCTTCTAAATCTTCACAAACTCTTCGAATCGAATACCCATCTTTAACAAACCCATTTTCTCCTTTTCATTTTCTGATTTCTTCTCTGATATCCACAGCAACAGAAACATCTTCTCAATCCCTTGAATTTCTCGGTTCAGAACTCAATAGTTCCTTCCATCCTCTCTCAAGATCGACTCCATTTCATCTTCAATTTTCTCCTGCTTCAATTGTACTCATCAGCAGCAGAATCAATTCGTCACCAACCCATATATGTTCTTCTTGTTCTTCAATTGTAATTACAGTTGCAACCCTAATTTCACCAATTTCTTCATCCGATCTTACAGAATCATCAAAACATCACCAGATCCACCTGTGTTTCCTTCTGATTTTTAAAATGAAACTATGGTTAGGGTTTTGATTATGGTTGGTGTGACGTGAAGAGGAGTTGGGGGTGGTGATGTTTACGGTGGTGGAAATGGTGTTGGTGGTGAAGGAATTGAAGGAGGCGGAGGAGGGTGGTGGTAGTGGTGAGATACGGACGTGAAGTGGTGTGTCGGGGGAGAATAAAATTATTGTTGGTCTTCGTGGAGATCCATTGTTGCTGCTGGTGATGATGGTGGTGGGAGAAGGAGACGGAAGAAAGAAGAAAAAAGAAATCATAGAAGAAGAAGAAAAGGTCAAGGGCATGTTTGTCTTTTTTTAAAGTAACAAAAACTAAATTTACACACTATTATTTGGCTTGGAGTTTTTGTCCCAGTTTTATTTGAAACGGTTTTTATTTAGTAGAAATAATATGACCGGTTTTTTCTTATCACTAGTTTATTCACCTAGGGGTTTTATCACTAATTTTGTTTAATATCTGAATCCTGGAAAGGTCGGCCATTTTCTTCATGGAAAAGGAAGGAAGAGGAAAGAACTAGTGGGTGGAACGCGTAAATGGCAGGGCCGAGAATAGTATTGGTAAGTACAATTGGTCGGTGCCTCAGTGGTGGGGGAAAGAGACTTGTGTTGTGGTATAAAATAACTAAAAAAAGAAGAAAAAAGCTTGTATCTGTATTCAATGGTGTATAAGTGGAGAGATGAGATGAACGGAACAAAAGTTGTATTTTACTATACATGTGCTTAGGCATCAGCAGCTCAGCGTCTACCACGAATAATTCTAGGTTTACCGGATAAAATATCCAAATAAATCGCGTGAATCACGAAACAGCGGACTCATTTTTATCTTCACCTATCCAAATGCTAGAAGCATTACAGTTCGTTCAACGGATCCTCTCGTGGGATTCTCCACGATTATATTGGGTGCTAACATAGAATTATTGGACTACCACCGCTCATTGTTTAACATCATCCAGAAAATCTTTGTCCATAATAAGTTTTATGAATTATAAGTTGCACTTTTTTTCCTAATGAAATCTAAACGATAACGTATTTTAAGTTAATATTTAGGAATATATTTCTCTTACAAAGTTCTATGTTTTCTACAAAAAAAAATAAGTATATATCTATCTATCAAAGTGATTAATGCATGTCTTCGAACGCGTACACCTTAAATGATTTTGAGTCGGGAATTAAACGGAAACCAAATGTGGAATCACGTGTGACATGGCCTTATAAACAAAAAGAAAACTGCCAAGTGGATAACTTTAGATGTATATTCAGTGCGGAGGTAGAATTTTATTGTTGGGATAAATATATTGTGACAAATTATATTATTATATACTACCGCGGTCGAAGGAGGCCCCAAATTTTTAGTGCTTTTTTGCCCCCCATTTTTGTTGCAAAATGTGTCGTCCGAGGTACTACAAAAATTGCAAAATGCTTTAATCTAAGATTAGGTTAAATAATTTTTAATATTTTCATCTATTTTTACATTTTTTTTGATAATTATATAGACTCTTAGATTATCTGAACTTATTGATAGCATTTCTCAAAAAAGAAAACAAAAATTAACATACGAACTTATATTATTTAGGCATGTTGTAGTAATTTGTTGAACTCAGGAGGTGTCATTGTAGTGGTGGTGGTGGCTAATCCTAGATTGAGAGGACTGGAATTTATGTAAAATTGACATTTTCCAAACCTATTTGAGTAAATTTGAAATTTCTAAAGATGATAATTCCCAATTAAGCTCCCTTGCTATGTAAATTAACATCGTGTTTGGATGACGGGGTTGAAATGACATTCCCAAAACTAATACTTATTAGTTAATGCCAAGGATTGTGAATCTTTTTTTTCTTCTATTGAATGGTTCAAGCAGGAAGAGGAATGCAGTTATCACCATACAGTCATTCAATAATTTTATTAGTACATTTGTACCCTTTATAAATAATTGTACTTTGGTTGAATGACTTATTTAATCGTGTAATAATAATAATAATACATGCTTCAAAAAAAATGTAATAATAATAGATAATATCACCAGGATGAAAAAGAAAATACTCATTTCATATGATTAAGAAAACTGGTTTGGTTGATGTAATCTAATCTTAATTAGTTGAATCAGTGAACTATTTAATCTTTTTATTTGATACTGACTAAATAAAAACTAATTGGATATTAATACTTTTGAAAGAGCTGAGAAATTATGTGTGTACCCAAACATTTGGGAGGTTTAGGGGTATTCAGTCTCTGCAAAACGAATCAAGCGACGCTAGAGAAATGGGGTTATAAGTATATAGTACAAAAATCTCACTTGTGGCATCAGATAATCCAAGACAAGCACGGGTCTTTTCCATCTTTTTGGACCCTAGTAAATGTAAAAAAGAAGTTTGAAGTCGTCAACTGGAAGGAAATTGTGATAAAAACAACTATTATGGCGCACATTGTTATTGGCATATTAACTCAGACCTGGATTTTTCATTTTGGTATGATTGTTGGGTTGGAACGACACCACTCAAGGATCTACGCCTATTATTATTTGAGATTATTTGTTGCAAAGGAGTAACACTGCGTGCATGTGTAGATATTGATGAGATGGTGAGTTGGATATCTAATTCCTTTAAAATTCTAAGTTCCTTATGCTCCACGCTGAACGGTGACCGTCACCTTCTCACAGAATTGCTCCGTTTCACTTTTCCTCAAAGAAAAGAAAAACAAGACTTTTCCTCACAACATAAAGAAATATTTTTATTTTTATTATATCCCGAAAAGAAAAACAAAAAAAAACGGAAAACCTAAGAAGCAACCCTAGGAATAAACGTAGGTTTTCTTCCCTCCGATCAAAGTACCAGTAATGGCAAACCTAGGTTATCGTGATTGATTCTATTTTATTTATGTCTGTTTATTTAATAGGGTTTTTTTCTTCAGGAGATGCCGAAATTGTTCGATGCATGGACTATTTACTTCGGGAGAGAATGGAAACGTAACTGGTATATGGAGCAACCATTGATTGCTTAGATTAGGGTTTATGAACAATGGTGGGAACTTTGGACCATAGGTGTTGTTCACGGTGGTTTTAAGAATCTTCAGTACAACACGCTTCATGGGAAGCAAATGGCAACTTTTTTTTACCGCCTCATATACTCACTTTTGTTCCACGGGCTCACAACCCTTATTCTGCTCTTTTGATAAGAACAATGGAATTAAGCATAAACAACCTTCATGCTTTTACTGATTCATAATGTCTACTGATTCATGGGCTAGGGTTTTACTGAGAAAGATTTTTTTTTATTGATTCATCGTTTTGTAGGATTTCACAGGCCCAACCAATGGAATAAGGTAATTATTGATTATTTCGTCGTCTTTTTGGATCTTGAACTGTTGCATTTAGAAGTGCTTGATTTTGAATTTTTATGAATTGAGTTATATTGGGTTTTTAAGTTTAGACTGCACTGCTAGGGTTTTGAATATTTTCTTACAACAAACTCATACCTTTGTTGAAGAATCGGACGGAAGAGAAGTCTCGGAATCAGACTTTTCCGTTTTCTACATCTTGAGTTATACTTATACCTTAATTCTAGGATTAAGAGAAACCCAATTTTAGGATTGGGGAAATCAAACTATCTTCCAAGTTTGCAGCTGTTTACAAGTTAGGATCATGGATTATTTACATAGTTAACTTAGATTGATTTTATATGTCAAATGTTTACTTTGGTTTTTGCAGTTTCTGAATCGGCTTTTCAATTTATTGCTTTTGTCATTCCAACATGCGCATGGTCTGTTGTGTGTAGGGTTCCAATTTTTCTGGAACCGTAAACATCGAAGGAAAGAGAAGGTTGGAGATCAAGATTTTCTCATAGGTTATTTTGACTTATGAGATGTGTGTGCAGCTCAACATAGTAGCTTGAAGCGCTTGGTACCTATCTGCATAAACTGGGAGGTACATTATCAGATTCAGAATGGACATCAATGTACCAAACATTGTCAATGTACTTGAAGTTCTTTCTATCTATCTTACAGGGTTGTCCTCTGATGTGAGTAGATCCATGATTTTTTGTTTTTATGTAAAGTGCATTATGCTCTACATATATCTTCTTTTTCTATCATTTCTGTTAGCGACTAAGTAAAACTTCAGTATTCAGGAGACAATTGTATAGTAACAATGCACCATTACAACAAGCTTTGACCAGATGAGAAGTATGAAACTCCCAGGTCTGTCAATGTTGACATCTCCGATTTGTGATGCTACTGGTGATAAAGGCATGATAGAGATAAAAACATTAGTAGATCCATCTTTCTGAGTAGGGGGTATGGTTTTGATCTTAATGATGAGTTATGCTACCTGATTGACAGTTACATTAAAGTTTTTTTACTTCCCTAGATATTCTCTTTCATCCCTCATTAAACAAGAAGCGTAATGGTATGATAACTTTTCTTCCAACAGTTCTTTCTTTAAATGAAGAGAATATTGAAATCAAGTATTTAATCTATTTATTACAATCCATATTTTTATTGAAATTAATTGAAGCTTCAGCTTAATAATGGAGAGGACTGAGATTTGATTCACCCGCAACATGTACAACTCTAATGTACTCTACCCAATATATCAACTGCAGACGGCTGTTTTGTTTGTTAATGAGTTTTACTTGATCGTTGTGTTTACTCTTTTCAGGAGTGGGGTGTATAAGTTTATTGGTGATTTTGGATTATGTTTAATATGTTTTCTACAACAACAAGAAAAATCAGAGAAAATTCGATTAATTTGTTTTCGTTGTTCTAGCACTGATTTGTTTGATCTTGATGACTGCTTTTTTCACTCAATCAATTTATATGCATATAAGAATACTGATTTTTAGAGCATTCAGGAAAGAAGTTGTGCATCCATTTCTCATTTCTTGCTTGGATGGGGTGGTTGATCTATATCGTAATAATAATTGTTCCCTCATTTTTTAATTGGGTACCTTTTCATTTTTAATGCATGTTCCCGAGTCTTTGATTTTTGGGGCGCATTTGTACATGACTAATGAATTTGGGAACTCTATTTGGTTTGTAATTTTGTTGGTACAGTACCAGCTTAAGGTATATTCATTCACAGAAGTGGTAAACATTAGTTAGATGGAGATTTTTTTTGAAGCATATGCATGGAGTTTGGTACTGCCATCTCACATTTAATTAGAAATAGGGAGAGAAGAGATGCTATATAATTTTCACATTTATCTCCAATAATCTATCCTACTTTGATCTTCAATCAAAACCTTATTTATTTATTTATATTAGTAGAATTGATCCAAATTGATTTTTTCAGTTGGTAAATTAGTTATTCAAAATGTACACTACTTGATATGCTCTACAGTTCTGGAGTTTTTGTTGACACCTGCAATCTAAACTGGCCATGAAAATATTCCACTGATTTCCTGTTGATGAAATTCATGGTGGCGATGGTTGAGTACTTCATTTTGAGATATGCCATTTTGTTATGGTAAATGAGATAATTTCGCAGGTCTATATTGTTAATTGGGCAGGTCTGTTCGTAGTCATGGTCACTAAGATACCTAAAAGTCAGATGTTTGAGCGTCCTTCAAATCCTGGAAGAGCCAAAAACGGGGAAGAACCATGCAGATTCTGTTGTAATATCGGTAAAACTTAAAAGCACTCATGACTTATGTCTTGGCAGAGATCAAATTGGCTGGGCCAAGATAATATTGGAACATGGTGTAGAGTGACTGAGTACTTCTAACTCATTTATGTTTTGTTTCACGGAATAAAATAGGGTCAGTGTTCCCTATGTGGTGACTCATTTGTATGTAATAACGTAGAAGTCGCAGTATTCACAGATATTTATGAAAAATGGAATATATATACTTAAAACTTTTGAAACTTAATTTTAGTTGGGCATTTTCTTTTGTTTTACTTATGAATTGTCCATTTTTTCTTCGACAATAAATTTTGCTTCCATTGCTTCTTTGTATGGTCGCCGTTCAGCATATATGACATTGCATATGTAGAGACGCATGGACTCATTTTTACCAAGGTGTAATGTATATTTTTGATGGTTAACAGTGAACTGCAAAACTTAATCCAGTGGCGCTACAGTTTCTTTTGTGGGTTTTTGCTATTCGTCTATGATGAGTACTTCTAAAATTCATAATTTTAATTTTGCTTTAAATGTAACGAGGGGAGGCGGAGCTGTGCAACCTCAAATTAAAAATGCATCGGGACGGGACGAGGAGAAGCCGAAACCGAGCCAAATCTAATCAAAAATGTATCGCGATGGTACGGGGCAAGTAAAAAATGCATCTGGGCGAGGCGAAGCCAAAGTCAAGCCACGCCTAACTAAAGAAAAATATACGACCGGGCGAGGCAAAGCAACATCACACCAAATAAAAAATATGGTTAAAAGAGAAAAATACTCTACAATTTTACAATACATCTAACTAATGAAATGTCTTTTTAGACGCTTAGAGCAAGGCCAGGACATCTTCCCTAACATAGTCAAGCCAGTAGATCCTCAACATTTCAAAGTAATGTGCTAAGCTGCATTGTTTTTTTTAGCAAGGCCAGGACATCTTCCATAATAGTTCAGGTAAGTTATAATAAGAAAATGTATTGTATTGTTTTGTTTGTTTGATTTTTTCTCCTAGGCTGTTGCATTTTTGTGTGTTTGAGACTTTTATTTAGGTTAACACTCTAGCTTTTGTAGTCATTTGTTTAGTTTAGCTTCGAACTAATAATGGCAAGGATACTACCACAAGAGAAGCGTGTACATCGTCTTCCTGTTTTTGTCTTATAAAAATTTGCTCCATCATTTCAGCTGTAGAATTATCTTACTGCATCAATTGGATCCTAACTACCACTACAACAGACAGGTTGGCCGCAACTATGTACTCGGTACTCCCAAAATAATCTTAAGCATGCATCGAAACTGGGAGAGGCGTATCCGAGCCAAACATGCATTGAGACGGGGCGAGGCGAAGCCGAGCAACACCAAATAAAATATCCTAAATATGCATCGGGACGGGGCGAGGTGAAGCCGATCCAAGCATGCATCGGGATGGGGCGAGGCGAAGCTTTTCAAGCATGCATTGGGGCGGGGCGAGGCGAAGCCGAGCTTTACCAAATCAAAAATATGGTTAAAAGAAAAAGACGCCCGGGCGTAGCACGGGTACAAAATCTAGTTTGATTTTAAAAGAAGATTGAAGTAAGAATAATGAAAAATTAATTAAAAGTGAAGTGATGTTTTTCTCCAAAAATACCTCTCTCTTCATTCCACGGTCTTTGGACCTCCGTTTTGAAGTTTGGATGATCAACCCAAAAATACTCAAATTTAGCATCATATTTTTTTTTCTCTCTCGAAGGTTCTGTCAATATTGAAATAGATGGGGGCATGGTCACTCCGCACCCATGGAAGGTGAAAAATATCAGTTCTAGCATGCATCAACCACCACTCTGAAGTACAAAGAACTCTATCGAGCCTCTCAATGATAGGTTTTTCCAGTATAGCGCAATGAAATTATGTGAAAGGTTAACCCAAATCAATTAATTTTATGTCTATTTTCATATTTCTCTGAATGATTAATGATTTTTTGGAGCATGTACATGGTTTTGAATCAGGAATCAATCAAATACTAAATGTGGAATCATGTTTTACATGGCCTTCCAAAGTGCGTAACTTTGGATAAAGGGGGTAGGATATTGTGGTATAGTTAGATTTGAGCTTATAATGTCAGCACTAATTCTTTTATGTGGACTTAATAAAAATCGTTAGAATTTTAGATAAACTCAAACTACAAATTGAACATCGCTTTAGGACTTGGCCGTGGGTCAATAGTGTACGAGAAGTTTTTGCATGTTTATTAAGTTGTTTGAGTAATAACTTAGGGTTAGTTAGGTTGTCTATGTTGACATGTATTGAATATGTTATATCCTCGCTTATTTTGCCATGAAGTCTGACGTCTTGTTATGTTTCCTGTTAATATATTCCACCTTTGATTGAGGAAGATTATCTAATAAAGATTTCACCTTCATGATAGTGTTATCTGCTTGCCAAGGTATATCTACATTTTTGTTGTTAACGATCTCTGTCAGTTTCTTACAGTACGTAGGAATTGTGACGTTGGAAAGTAGATTATTTGTAAGCCAAATTGTCGACGTAAATAGTGTTGTAGCTTCTGCCCGAAGCGTTCATGCTTCTTTGTTAAATACCGCTGCTAAGTGTATACACAATTTTTGGCCTAGCGAATATAGAATAAATACATATCCCGTTGAGAGGTCTTCTTCTTTGAATGATGCATCCATAAAAACAATCCAATCAGTTTTAAATGTCTCAATGTTTGAGAATATAATATATGAGTTTGAGAGTTGAATGGTCTACTATCTAGAAATTTCCTAATTTTCTTTATCAATAATCATAGGTTTGGATTAATTCTATCAAAACCACTTGTGTTTCGAAGTAAACCGCAGTATGTCACAATTTCAGTGACAAAGGATATATAATCTGAAGAAGGAATCTAACTAGCCACCCATTCACTTATGGATATAGTTGAGTAATCCATGCTACAAAATCTAGGGGAAATGAGAACCAAATTGCTCTGGCAAAGGGGTACTCACGAAATAGATGGCAGACTTTGAGAATTGCACATTAGGCATTCTGGTGAAATTGCGGGCACATGTAAGGCTAGCCTGGTTGAAGTTAAAAGAACCAATTGGACAAATTTCCAGAAGAATAATTTAATTCTAAGAATAATTGAGATTTTCCAAATCTTATCCTAAGAAAAGCTACACGGAAAAAAAGGTTACCCTTCACTCAACCATGCATTACTCTAAACACAAAGATGTTTGCACTGACAATCATAAACATGAAAAAATTTAAGAAGTTAAAATGTGTGTATACAAAACTTCGGCAAACTTCTATCTAATATCAACAAAACTGCTAATAGAGGGAGCGAAAACTAGCAGTGTACCAAGCCCAAAGTAAAACTACCAAGCCCAAAGTAAAACCCGTTTTATTTGATATGAACTACCAACTATTTTGTCTTATTTGAATTTTGCCACACCCCAAACCTCGGTCCCCATTAACAGCCTTGTATTTTTATTGCCACATATCTTCAAAAACAGATACAAACATGTGCAAATCCAATTCTAAGCCAACTAAAAGGGAACTCATGGATCAAAATAAAAACAAATAATAGAAAGAGAACTCAAGCCCATAAAAAAGAAATGGGTCAAAGACTCAAAAACACCCCACTGTGTTTATTCGGTGCGTATTTTATAGTTTATGGCTTCTGCCCTTTTGGTACATACGTACACTTCGATTTATCGGGACTAGGTCGACAGTCGACTCGTTTCCACATCCACGCCTATGCCTCCTTTGTTCCATAGGAATTTTGGAGGTTTCTCATGGAAATATATTCTATTTATATTCAGCTCTAGAGCATTTCGCTTTGTTTTGTTCTTCATTTCATTTTCAAAGCATATGACCTTTTTCTAATTATATGACTATCTTTAACTTAAGCTGGAATGAGACTAAGCCAACAAAAACGGTGGATAGTATCAAATGTGATCATTAAGTTTCGTCGGCGTATGATTAATTTTCCCGTTTGGTTTCTGTTGTTTGTCATGAGACGGGTGGGAATCATTTTTCTTTTAAGAGATGGGTGGGTGGGTGGGAATCAATTTGAGGACAATGAAATCCATTCTAGTTGGCGAAAAATTTCTTTTTGCAACATATGTTTAATTTATCGCCAATCAAACAAAGTTGTAGAGTTAACCGTATAAGATTATTATTATCAATACTATAATGAAACATGAACTCAATGGAATTAATTAAGTGGTCAATTATTCTATGTTTTTCTATGAAGGAATCAAGAAAGCTATATTGAACCAAAATACTTAAAAAGGTAGTAGTAGAAAACCAAATTCCAAATTCTTTTGCTTTTTCTTTCATCATAGTCGAATTATGTTTACACATAAATGAGGAACTGAAATGACACTTTTATTCTTATTTTTCGTTGGGGTAAAATGACAGGTTTTATTCTGATTACATAGAATTTTGTATGTCACGTTGTAGCATGGGATGGGTTAAGATAACACGATTCTTTCTCTTTTGAGTTAAACAAATGGAGACATAGCGAACCTATTACTACTTCCTGTTTCTACGTTACCCTACTTCTTATTTGACAGTAGATTTCAGCTAATTGAAGTAAAATTTAAAGCTAATCGTTGATGGCCTGATGGGAACTCTCTTCTCTAGGGGATAGAGTAGTAGTTGATCGAGATTTGATTGGCGTGGCCCCATTCACAAGTGTGAATCCATGGGATGATGTATTTGTTTGGGATTACTACCATGATGCAGCATGATCCATAAATTAATAAGGTTGTCACATCTCGTCTAAGTTGGCCACTAATTTGTTTTTGTCTGAAGAAAAGCTTATATTAAAAGAAAAATAAAACGCTTATAGAGTACAAGCCAAATCACTCGCTCATAAGATCATCCCAATTGCTTCAAATGAGATTTGGGTAACAAATTTGAAAGTATTGGTGTCACAGGATCATAAAACTACAACTGTTTAACAAGATTTATAGATTCCGCTGCACTTTTCTGACGACCATCAAAACTCTCCCATTTCTCTCCTTCCACAAAATCCAGCAAATATCATAACCTCTTTACCTCTACCATAAAGCACGTTCGTGGACCAAGCTTCAAACAGATGAAACAAAGTCCTTGGCATTGGCCAAGATATCTTGAAGACCTTAATAAAATAATCCCAAATCTCAAAAGAATAGGAGCAGTGCATAAGCATATGGTTTGTTGTCTCTTTTTCACCATTATAAAGAACACACAAATCACTTTTAATACCATTCCGCGATGAACCAACGTGTCCCTAGTCGGAAGTGAATCATGAAAACAAGCCCAAAGAATAAAGCTTACCTTGTTGGGAATATTACCTTTCCACAGGTGTATGTTGAAGTTGCAAGCATCGAAATTACCTGCTAAAACTTCATAACACTTTTGAGCATTAAAACTCCACAATTACCAATTCATCTTCGTCTTCTACAAGAACCGGTATATTAGAAATATCGCGTCTCAACAAATCCCACTCCAATTGCTAATTCGCATTCAAAACCCTCTTGAAATTGCATCTCCAATTGTTGTCCACAATCATATCAGCAATAGTCGCATCCTTCATTTTGGAAGCTTGATAGACGATGGGGAATAAATCTTGCAGTCTCCCTCTATCCAACCATTTATCCTTCCAGAACCGGATCCCTTTTCCATTTCTCACCGTAAACTGTGATGTGGATTGAACAGTAGGAACCATATTCACTACGTTATTCCACAAATTTCTACACTGAGGCTTGTTATCAACATCATGCATTAGCAACTCCGTGTTTCTCTTGAATTTTTGGTTAACTATCTTCCTCCAAAGACTATTTATGTTCTTCGAGTATCTCCAAATCCACTTAGTCAATAAAGATTGATTAGTAGTTCTCAAGACTTTCACTCCTAACCCTCCATTCTCTTTTGGTATGCATATTTTAGTCCAAGATACCCAAACTAATTTCCTTCTACCTTCCGCAGCACCCCACAGAAAATTACGCATAATTCGAACCATCTTTTTCTCCACACTGACTGGAAGATGAAATAAAGACAAATAATAAATTGGTAAACTCGCAAGACAACTCTTGATAAGAATAAGTCTACCTGCTTTATTCAAAAAAAAAAAAAATCCAAGTCGCCAACCTCTGCTCCATTCTGTTGAGAACATAATCCCACACCGAAGTACTACGCCAATGTTCCCCAATGGGCATACCAAGATATTTGAAAGGAAGTTTTTTCGTCTTGCTACCAAGTTCCCTAGATAATGCCTCAATCACCGTATCTGTTCCAACACTTATCATTGTACTTTTTTCTAAATTCAGTTTCAGCCCAGTAATGGTTTCAAAAACCGCCAAAATTATCAACAGTCTTCAAACTTCTTCCACGCTTGCATCAATAAAGATAAGCGTATCATCTGCAAATTGAAGATGAGAAATAATAGAACCATTTTCTACGTCTTGAAAACCAGAAAGCTGACCCCTCTCCACCACATCATTTATCAATTTAGAAAGGACCTCTACCACCAATAGAAAGAGATATGGAGATAAAGAGTCTCCTTGCCGAAGACCCTTATTTGGTTTAAATTTCTCTGTGGAGCTACCATTAACTAAAACCGACAGATGAGAAGAAGTAACACACCATCTAATCCATTGTATCCATTTAGCACCAAAATCATGTCTTTGCAAAATTATAAAAAGAGATTACCAATTGACGTCGTCGAAAGCTTTCTCCATATCAATCTTACAAAAAATACCAGGATTTTTAACCTTCAACCTGATGTCCACGCATTCATTGGCCACTAATTCAAGAGCAGCTACTGACTGACCTATACAGTGCTTAGTAAATGGGATAACCCATTTGGTCATTCAAATTGGCCATTTACCCTCCGTAATATGACTGTTGTTAGGCGTTTTAGTTAGGATCTTTTCTTCGTTTTCTTTTTTCTTTTTTTTTTCTTTTTCTTTTTTCATTTTTTGAATGATAACTTTATTTATTTTTCGTCAACTTAGGTTATCACAATTCTAACATTGTGGGTGTTGGTTACCCCATAGCTATCATAGAGAACAATATTGGAAATAAAAGATGGATATGTGTTATCCCAAATTCTTGTTGCTGATGTAGTCGGGTATTGTTGTGGATGATCTACCACCTCATTTACTAATTTGTCCGCCGCTTGATTGACTTTCCTGTAAGCATACGTCAAGCTTACTTGTCGAATGCTTTCCATTAACAACTTTCTCTCCCGCTTTATCCCTCTTAGATATTATGGAATGGTGTCACATTGGTGTTGCATCATTTGAATAAGTGCTTTTGCATCTGCTTCAAACTAAACCATAAACCAGAATTGTTGTTTTACTAGTGTTGTTGCTAACGAAAGTCCACATGTCTCCACTACCATCGCTGTTGTGATTTCTAATGGGGTTGACATTGCCATGATTACTTGTACCGTATGTGATCTACATATACATCATGTTCCTGGTCCGAGATTTCCTCAAACTACTCCATCAGAATTTATCTTGATCCATTATTGTTGTGGTGACGGCCATGCAATGGGAATTTGATGTCTCTGAATCTTCGCAGTGATCTTGCTTGAGGTTGCTGGTCTGGACATATTGGTATGAGATGTTGTTGTGCCCACTTGTTAGGACCCTTTCTTGTTTCTTATTCCACCCAACCCAAACACACACAAAATCTCCTAATGTTGCAATATATATATATATATGATGTGCAACAAGCTTCGGCAACCTATAACTTGTACGCTGGACCAATTGTCACATATCTGAATTGGAAGTGTCGAACAAAGATTTGTTACCTACCAAAATACATCAAAAATAACCATACTCAACACCATCGAGATAATTCATACTTTCATTTATTTTTTTGATTGATCGGTTATACATACCTTCATTTATGACAATGGATTAAATTACATGTAATATCTAGTAAATCTTACATTAACTACAATTATAAAAAGATTAAGGTACACAGATGGACTAGTTTAATTATATACTTCCAACATTATTCCTGTTTACAGAGGAGTTAGATTCTATAGCCACATGTGTTTCTGAAACATCCTACTATAATCTCGGCTCATGCCGGGAATAATATCTCAACTGAGTCAACTCGGCATCCGAAACCGATCCGAATAGAAAATGATTTGAGAAGAATAAAAGAAAAACATAGGAAACGGAAAATGTAAAGAAAACCAAAACGAAAACGGCGTGAAATAAAGACAGAAAACAAAGGAGATGGGAAAAGAAAAGAATCCGAAATTCCTCGCTATCGCCATGAAATTATTGATGGTAATGTGGGGCCCACTGTTCTTCTCATCCTCCTCTTCCTTTGTGTTGTCCTCAACTGTTTATGTGGGCCCGAGGAGGCTATTTCAAAACACCCTTCGTTTACCACTCTATTTACATTTCTATGCCATCAGAGAAATAAAAGAAGCTCAACTACATACACTGCATTGAAGAAGAAGAAGAAAGAAGAAAACTAGTCAATACTGAGGAGAAAAATAAATTAAACAAAGAAAAGTTTGTCTTTTTTATTAGTTTTTCTACTTTATTCGAAGAACTTTGATCTTAATTTTCTGATTTCAGATCTAAAATTAAATAAAAATTTGAGCTCAGTTTTCTAGTTCTGAAATTCCTGGGAAGAAGAAAAAAACAGAGTTTGAAGAAGATGTGTGGTTTTATACGTTAAAGGTTGAAGCTTTTTTAGTAGGGTTTATGATGAGATCTTAACTCAGGCGATAGAGATGGAAGGAGGAGAAATAAAGAAGACCTAGATTTTTGTGAAGGTATGTGTAAATCATGTTCTTTTCATGAATTTGGTATAAATTAGTTCTTATTCAAAAGAATTTTTTTTTTCATTTTGAGGAGTGAAAATTGGAGAGTGATGTATCAATAAAATTTGGGGATTTGTATTTGTTTTCTATCTTTTCTACTGTATTTGGGTAAATTTAGTACTAAAGGATTGTGACTAGAGATGAAGATAGGTTTTATTGGGGGTATAATCTTTTTGTGGTGAGGGATAAGTTCAACCAGAAACAACAAAATAAAGAATTTCTTACTGAAAAGTAGTTAATTTTGATTTTGTAATTCGGAGTAGTTCTAAAAAAATGTTATTTATCTCATGTCAATTTGATTTTTTATTTTTTGTTCAATGTTTGGTGTGAATTTAGGTTGCAGTGACTCAAGCTAATAGGTTTTGTTGAAGAGTTGGGAAAAAAAATGGAAGATGTGGGTGCACAAATTGCTCATCCCATGTATATTCATCAAACACTTCCTGGTAGATTTTGTGAAGCCCCAAACATGGCAAGGAAGCGAGATCTGCCATGGCAAAGTCCTATGTTTATTCAACAACAGCAACAACAACAACAGTTTCAGCAGCAGCAGCACCAGAGATTTCAGAATTCGAAAGGTAATTGGAACCCAAATGGTTGGAATTGGGATCATGTAACTTTTGTTGGCAAACCGTCAGATGCAGAGGTTATGCAAATTAGACCAGCTGCTACACCTATGGTTGTACAAGAGCAGAAGAGTAAAGTGGAGGAAAACCGGATTCCTGTGGCTATGAAGAAGGATTCTGTAGATGAAGAGAATTTAACATTGAAGCTCGGTGGGAATCTGTATTCTACTGAAGATAATGCTTCAAGGCCTAACAAACGTGTCCGATCTGGATCTCCTGGAGGTGGCGGTGGTGCTGCTGGTGGTAACTACCCTATGTGTCAAGTAGATGATTGTAAAGGAGATCTCTCAAATGCTAAGGATTATCACCGGCGACATAAAGTTTGTGAAGTTCACAGCAAGACCACCAAAGCTCTGGTGGGTAAGCAGATGCAGAGATTCTGCCAGCAGTGTAGCAGGTAATTTGCCAAATATATCAAGCTAAGTAGGATAGTATTTGATTCAAATTAATCATTTTACACAAGAAAATGAAGGAAATTGTTGGGTGGTTCAATTTGATTTTGGTTCTGTTATTTCTCCACCTATCTATTTAGATTTGCAGATATTAGTATTAATTCTTTTGTGATTGATTTCTTTTAAGAATTAGTGTTGTAGCTCATTTTGGAATTAGTGTGGCTAATTTTTATTGGTTTTCTCTTATAGGTTTCACCCTCTTTCTGAGTTTGATGAAGGAAAGAGAAGTTGTAGGCGTAGGCTTGCAGGGCACAACCGTAGAAGAAGGAAAACTCAACCAGAGGACGTCTCGTCACGTATGGTAATACCTGGAAACCAAGATAACCCAAGCAATGGAAATTTAGATGTTGTCAATCTTTTGACCGCCATAGCTCGTCTTCAAGGTACGGGAGTTCAGTCATTAGTTTTTTTTCTTGCAGTTTTACATATTTTTGTAGAAGTTAATTGATTTAATGGGAAATCTGTGACAGAAAATAATGCTGAAAAATCTGTACCTGATAAGGATCGATTGATTCAGATTCTTAGTAAGATGGCTACACCCCCTGTTCCCTCGAATTCTGTTACCAGAAATTCTTTACCTGGGAACTTCGATCTGAATGTTTCGCAAGAGGTTTCTTCAGAACACCAAAACAAAATGACCGGAGGCAGAAACACTTCTGCTCCATCAACTATGGATATGCTTACAGTTCTCTCAACATTGGCTGCATCTTCTCCGGATGCACTTGCTTTTCTATCTCAAAGAAGCAGCATCAGCAGTGAAAATGATAAGACCAAGGTTAACTGTTTAGAGAAGGCAGCTGATCAGAACTTACCAAGGCAACCAGTCCCAGGGTTTTCATCTGCAGGAGGAGAGAGAAGTAGTACTAGTTACCAGTCCCCAGTAGAAGTTTCTGATGGCCATGCTCAAGGGACTCAACCGAGTTTGCAGCTGCAACTATTTAGTTCCTCGCCGGAGAACGATAGCCCTCCGAAGATGGGATCTGCTTATAAGTATTTCTCTTCGGATAGTAGTAATCCTATGGAGTCTCCTTCATCATCACCTCCTGTTGTGCAAAAGTTCTTCCCTATGCAAACGACTTCTGAAATTATGAAGCACGAGAGGATGTCTATTAGCGGGGAGGATAATGGGGCGGTTGAAGCTAGCACCACTCGTGGTTGGTCCTCTCCTTTGGAACTCTTTAAAGGGCCAAAAGGACGAGTCGAGGATCGCTCGATTCAAAATTTACCATACCAAGGAGGGTACGCTTCATCTTCGGGATCAGATCACTCTCCTTCTAGCTCAAATTCTGATGCACAGGTAATTTTTGGCCATTGGTCGGTTAAGTAGATCCATCACCACTTTCACTTTCCTTCAATGATATTCCCTTGCTAGGCATTCTGTTGCCATGCATTATGTTGCAATTCAGCTCTCTCAATCGATTACTGTAAGTGCAGTATCTAAATTAAACTTTGTTTTGAATCCCCGCAGAATCGAACAGGGCGTATCATATTCAAACTCTTCGATAAAGATCCTAGCAGTTTCCCTGGGACCCTAAGAAATCAAGTAAGCCTCAAGTTTGCTTTTTTTTTTTTTTTCATGTCGGTTTCTATTCCTCGAAGGCCTAATGTTGTTAAATAATTCTTTTTGGTTCAGATCTTAGAATGGCTTTCTCACAGTCCATCTGAAATGGAGAGCTACATTAGGCCTGGCTGTGTTATTCTCTCTATTTATGTGTTAATGCCTTGTACTGCCTGGGATCAAGTGAGTGTAATGACATTTTTTAACATAATTGAACAATCTCTTCTTAGCTTTACTCTGACCATTTTTTATGTATTTGCTGAATGTCAGCTCCAAGAAGATCTCCTCCAGCGTGTAAATTTTCTTGTTCGTGATTTGGATCCAGGATTTTGGAGTAGCGGAAGGTTTTTAGTTCATACAGACAGGCAATTAGCATCACATAAAGATGGTTTGTATTTATACTTGCATCTTCTTCATCTGATTTGCATTTTTTATCAATGTTTAGTCATAGGTTCCTAGTGCCACTCTGGTGAAGCTTACCATCTATCTGTAGGATGTGAGTTCAGGGGTCTTAAAAATAGATTATATTGAAGAGTTTTGCACCTGATTTTATTTTCTGCTGTAACAAAGCTGTTATCTGACTTTGTTGTTTTAACTAATATTCAGGGAAGGTCCGCTTGTGCAAGTCATGGAGAACATGGAGCGCTCCAGAGATAATGTCTGTGTCACCTCTGGCAGTGGTATGTGGGCAAGAAACATCTCTTATGCTAAGAGGTCGAAATCTGTCTGTGCCAGGGACCAAGTAAGTAGACTATGCACATTACTGTAGACTGTTGTTTTTTTTCTGTAAGAAGATTCTTATTATTTTGAATAGAGCATAGCTAAAGAAATTCACCTTCCCTCTTGTTTTCGTGGCAGAATTCACTGCACTTATATGGGAGGATACTTGTCCAAAGAAGTTTTAGGATCAGAAGGCACTGTTTATGATGACACAAGCTCAGAAAGTTTTGATTTTCCAAGTGGTTTTCCCACAGTCCTTGGTCGCTGTTTCATAGAGGTATCATCTGAATATAACTTTTAGAGCTGTGCTGGTCCCCTTCTTTTTTTATTATTACTTGATTCATAGTGGTTGACCTTTTAATCTTTTTGATAACTTGTATAGGTAGAGAATGGTTTCAAGGGAAACAGCTTTCCTGTTATAATTGCTGATGCTGCTATCTGCCACGAATTGAGACTCCTAGAATTTGAGTTTAAGGAAGATGGTAGAGTAGGTGATAATGCTTCAGAAGATCAGATGCAGGATTCAGAATGTCCAAGATCTAGGGAGGATTGCCTATATTTTCTGAATGAACTCGGATGGCTTTTCCAAAGAATGAACTCTACTTACAGTGACTGTCCCAGTTTCTCTCATACAAGGTTCAAATTTCTTATTACATTCTCGATTGAAAGGGACTGGTGTACTTTGATTAAAACACTGCTAGACATACTCGTGGAGAGAAACACTGGTAAGGATGGATTATCAAAGGACTCGTTGGAAATGCTTTCAGAGGTCCACCTCTTGAATCGGGCGGTGAAGAGGAAGTGCAGGAAAATGGTCGATCTTCTCATTCATTATTTTGTAAGCAGCTCTACTGATTCCTCCAAGAAGTACCTCTTCCCACCAAATCAAACTGGCCCTGGTGGCATTACTCCTTTACACTTGGCTGCTTGCACACTTGATTCAAAGGAAATGGTAGATGCCTTGACAAGTGACCCTCAGGAGGTAATCATATCTTTCCTTGTCATATGTATGTCTAATTTTCGAATGACTCCTAGACATGATCCATTCAAATTCAATTTGATACATCTTAGTTAACTTGAGTTGTTATGAATTTTCATATGTTTATTTTCAACTAATTCTCTACCAATATGTTGGATTTTATGTAATCTTCAGATTGGGTTGAACTGCTGGAATTCGCTGTTGGATACAAATGGGCAGTCTCCATTTGCCTATGCCTCGGCTAGGAATAATCACTATTACAACAGGCTGGTGTCTCGGAAGCTCATCGATAGAAAACGTGGTCAGGTCTCTATATCAGTCATGGAGGAGGACACCTCCTTAGATAACTCATGGATAGTTGCAGAGGAATCCGTGAAGGCAACTCCCCATCCAACGGAAAGTAAACCATGTGGTAAATGCTCAATTGCGGCAACGAGATATTACAAGCGTATGCCAGGTTATCAAGGGTTACTTCACCGCCCTTACGTGCATTCAATGCTTGCAATTGCTGCTGTATGTGTTTGTGTGTGTCTATTCCTTCGTGGCTCACCTGACATTGGCTCTGTAGCTCCCTTCAAGTGGGAGAATCTTCATTTCGGCACAAGTTAAGTAGTATTGAGAAGTACAAGCGAAGGAATAACTAATTGAAGGAACAAATACATCAGCTTTGAGAAACCAACTGGCTTAAAGTTGTGGAGATTGGCATCTACCAAGTTGGATCCCTGTACTTGCTTATTAGAGAGAGCCATAGAATATGCCGTGATCTCTTTTAAGGAAAGAAACATAACAAATGAGGGAATTAGCCAAGGAGAAGAATCCAACGCAACTGATAGATAATTCAAGGATGGGGCTATGCGCGGGGAAAAAGCTTGCTTTAACAAAGCTCAATGCTGCAGAGATGGTTCAAGTAAGTTGGTTAATACAGTTGCTATCTTGATTTATCAGTTGGGTTCCTTTTTACGGCTCCCTTATCGCCTCTATTCCTTCGAGCTAACCTGGGTTTTTTTCTTTTTTTTTTTCACTCTGTAAAATGAAGGGATCGGTAAGTAAGAAGTGATCCTGAACCTTTTAATCTTATAGATATTTTTAA
Organism: Papaver somniferum; assembly: GCF_003573695.1. Lineage (NCBI taxonomy): Eukaryota > Viridiplantae > Streptophyta > Magnoliopsida > Ranunculales > Papaveraceae > Papaver > Papaver somniferum. Next base: position 88,504,160 of record NC_039360.1, on the reverse strand, counting down.
GAGATAAAGAGATAAATAGTTGGTGGTGGATAGGTAAGGAAGGGAAAGGAGGAGGGTTGGGTTGAGGGGTCCTGTATCATCTTTTTATTTATATTTTCCAAGTAATAATAATAAGAAATATATATATATATAGTGATTATTTATTGTTCCGTGTACTTTATGTTTCATCTCCCATGTGTTGTACCTATTTTGGGTGTCATTTCATTTTTGATGAGTAATTGAATGGATAAATTCGATTGTTGCTGTGGTGGACTGCTTGTGCCGTTTGTTCTTACTCATTTAAATGCTTCAAGCTTTGTCTTCCTTTTTCCTTTTTTTATTTTCCCCTCTCTTTTAATTATTTACTTATATTAAAGAAGTGAGAGTGCTGTTGGCACCGGTTATCTCACACCTATATTGTATTTGTATTCTGAATTATTAATATTTTTTTTTCCTTTTTCTAATGTCCCATTTTCACCCATTGGAACGGTGTCGCACACTCATTGGTAGTTTGGTACCACTCTATCTTCTAGTTCTACCCAGTCCATTGAATTCCCCCCCCCCCCCCCCCCCCCTACTTTCCATCCATGCAAAACATACCATGAGTATCCTTTGTAGACCAGTGGATATCCAAGAAGTGCAGGTTCATTCACAGGTTTTATAACTCAATTATTTTGGATTATTTAAAAAGAAAGGGGGAGGAATAGAGAAGGGACCCAAATCGACCACCACCCATCACGCTTGGTGGTGTTGGGTCTTTGTCTGTCTGGTTAAACACAAAAGAAATGAGAGATTGAAGCCTCATGGGGGAATGCATATGGGATTAGGTTTGTATTCTCTTTTGGTGGTGGTCATAATCGCGGGAAAAGGGAATTTAGTGGGGAGTGTTGGCCAACGGTGTGGGGAAGAAAGAATGGCGCATGCTATTGTGTGTTGTGCTTAGAAGAAGTTAAGAGCACTTACGTTTCCTAGAAGAAGCATATTCCTCCCTTTGCTAAACCTGAGCTGTTGTATTATGTCATATATAATGTCCGTCTCTGTTTTTAGTCAATTTAATCGAGCCAAAAAGCAGGCAGATATTAGTATTTCTTAAACACTCAAGTAGAATATTCTCACAAGCTCTTCCGCACAAGCTTTACAATGATGACTCTTGTAACAGAAATAGAATTCAAATTACATACACACGTTAGTTTCTAGAGAGTGTATGGAGGAGTGGACATGCTAGTTGGTTGTAGATTGGCACTGGCATGGTGGTAATGGTATAGAAGATAGACCTAGTGTTACGTCGCTTACAGTAGGTAAGTAGGGAAAAGAAAGCTTCCAAGTGATCTGATTTGTGTACTTGTGTGTCTCTGACTTAGTTGTGGTGTCACATGACTATTTGACAGATAGGACTGAGCTGATTGACAGATATAAACAGATTAGTACTTGTAGCTAATGTCTCGTACAATTGTCAGCGTTTCCCGTGAGCTACAGCTTGTTGTGATATTAATCAGTCTTGTACGAATCCTGTGAGCGTTAGCTGTTTCATCAGGGCAAAGTACGTACGGCCTACCTAGTGGGGGCACCTCTACCACATAGCTAGAAAGAACTCTGTCATAGACCCGTCCTACATCTCTAATTTACTGTCGAACATTTTAGGGGAACGTGTTCGTGATGCGATAACCTATAAACCTAACAACAACCGGAGGGGAAAGAGAAATAGTTTGTACCGGCTACTCTAATGGTTTGCCGCCAAAAGAAATTGAGCCATGGATAGATTCGAGGATGGTGAACTTTTTCTGATGTGAGCAAATGATCTTAATTTGCCTCCAGTATTTTCTCCCAAGATGTGTCGGTCACTCTGTAGTTATGCATACCTTTTTCGTGGGAGACCTGTCATTTGTAAAAAAGGTTATTATTGGGGCGTCACATTTCATTAGATGGCGTCACCTAATAGGACAAAAACGGGTCACCCATAAGTGATATCAAAAATCCCTTTTCTAAAATAATTTTGTAATGACTAAACAACCCTTATTTAGTTAATTTTAATTTAATTTAATTAGATAAAAATTAAATTGATGAATTTTGTTGTATACTTGGTGAATTCAGGGACAAAGTTTTTGTGGGAAGAAAAACTGGACGTAAAATAAACTTCTACGGTTGGAAATAATCCAAACCTGGACGTAAAATCACTTCTAGGGTTGGAAATAATCCAAACCTAAACGTAAAATCGCTTCTATGGTTTGAATTAAAAGAAAACTAAACATAAAATCAGATTCTGCGGTTGGAATTAAAAGGAACTTGGACGTAAAATGAGCTTCTACGGTTGGAACTAATTCAAACCTGGACGTAAAATTACATGCAAATAAAATTCTACGGTTGGAATTAATCCAAACCGGGACGTAAAATCACTTCTACGGTTGGAAATAATTTAAACCTGGACGTAAAATCACTTCTACGGTTGGAATTAAAAGAAAACTGGACGTAAAATCGGATTCTACGGTTGGAATTAAAAGAAATTTGTACGTAAAATGAGCTTCTACGGTTGGAACTAATCCAAACCTGGACGTAAAACTACATGAAAATAAAATTCTATGGTTGGAATTAATCCAAACCTGGACGTGAAATCACCTACAGTTTTTAAGTTTTTATTTTAGTTAAAGGGTAATCTAAACATTTTGTATATGTGTTAGGATATCCCATAACCACTTTTTTGGACATTAAGAATCCAAATGAAGCCCCTCTATTGGAGTGTGACGCCCCAATAATAGTCTTCTTTGTAAAAGTGTTCACCGTTGCTGGATTTAAGGGGCGATACCAATTGGGAATTTTTGGGCCAAGACTTATAAATGCCAAGTAATTACGAGTACAAGTAGGAAACAAGATCGGTTTAATTTGTCTATGATTGTCTTTTCATTTCTGTTATTTTATTATTATTACTTTTTTTTTTGATAGGTTAAAGCCGGATCCATTCTCCTACCCAAACCCGGTCAGTTGGACTAGCCCCACTGCTAGACCCAACCCCGCCAAACCCCTCTATACAACTAAATTAAATACAAACCTCTACTACGGTGGGGTCCGAACCCCTGACTTCCTCCTTACCGGAGTTGATGGGATACCACTGAGCTATGTTCTTGGACCAGACTGTTATTTTATTATGAATCCTATTAGTGGGGCTTAAAAAGTCTTGGTCTTTTGGGGGCTTTTTAGGGTCACCAAATAGTAATTGGGACACCCCCAATCAAATATTTATATAATGACTAATATGACCCCATATAATAAACTTGATTAACATCACTAATTATGATTAGCTAATTAATCAACACTAATTCATTTCTTTAAGTTAAGTGTCGTGGATGAAAAGCAAAACAAAAATATCATGGGGGGAGGAGAGAAAAAAATTGTGGAAAAAAAAATGAAAATCAGTGATTCAAGCAAAACTTTTGATGTAGGTGAACCCTCATCTTCAAGATATGATAACATATTAATACCCATCGACAACGATGAGTTCTTTGTTGATTTTTCAGAAAATCATGAATTTTTTTCTCAAACTCAAAATAACCCTTATGAACCCTACTATGATTTCGAAGGACCAACCCAAGAAGAAGAACAAATCGAAGAACAGTTGCTCAAGATTACCAGGTATACCTCTATTATAACTCCTATTTCAGTTTTTAAGCTCAGAGTATCAAGAAGTTTCGATTTTTTCCTTCTGAAAACCCTAGGTTTCCAGCCGCCAGGTCCAATCACGGCTGGGAACCCAAGAACTCCTGGCCGTTATCCTATGTTACAACTCACAATTAATGAACTCCCAGCCGTTCTAAAAAATTTACGGATGGAACGAAGAATACTCCTGGCCGTAACTAAAAAATTACGGCCAGGTTTTTTCTACGTACATGAGAAGCATTTAATACTGTCGACGGCGGTTAGGTTTCCTGTCCGAAAATATTAAATGCTATTTAATGTTGTCGGCGCCGGTTAGGTTACCCAGCCGTAAATTGTTTTACGGCTCGTTTTCTAGGCCGTAAAATGACTCTTCCAGTTACAGGGAAATTTACGTCCTGGATTTCCTGGACGTAACCGGTTTACGGTACGGAAATATAATTTTCGACCCAGACGTGTAAGTGATGACAGATGGAATATCATTTTTCGACCCAGCCGTTTATATTGTGACGGCTGGAATATCACTTGACGACCCAGCCGTATACTCATGGACGGGTGGGTTTTCACTTGTCGACCCAGCCGTTTCTGTGTGTTTAAATTTCTTTTGCGAATAATGATTTGACATATTTCATTTTATTATAAATTGTACTCGTACATTTTGGTGGAAGACCAAGAGGTGGTTATGGAAGACGAGAGGAGGTTATGGAAGATCAACCCCAACCTGTGCAAGTTTCCGAGGACACAAGTGCTCATTATGCAAACAACTATGAGTGGAAAGATAAGGAAGATGCAAAGAAGTGGGATCGATCACAAGGGTTCAAAAAGATGTGCATCATAGTCCAGAATAAACAAGTTACATTCAACAACTTTCAAATGGTTTGCCAATGTAGTGGAAAGCATGAGAGCTATTGGAAAAAGGGTAGTGAGTATATACGAAAAACCACAAGGAAGAAGGGAGTATATAATACGAAGAAGTGCGGATGCCCTTTTAACCTTCAGTTTAAATATAACGACGATAACAAAGTGTGGTATATGGCTAAAGTCGTCTCGAGTTATCATAATCATCCTATTCCGGAGAGTTTGATCAACCATCCTTATTCGGCAAGGCTCAACCCCTTAGAAAAGGAGTTAGTACACGTGTTCAGTAAAAAACGCACAAGACCTATTGATATTCTTAGTGGCGTGAAGGTGTTAAACCCCTAAAACTCATCCTCATTGTCAACTATCTATAATGAAAGAGAAAATTTTAGAAAAGAGTCATGGGAAGAGAGAGTGCATATGCAACAATTATTGTTTTTGTTTGAGAAGGCAAAGTACTCTACCGCCTATGAAACGAATGAAGAAAAGGAAGTGGAATATCTTTTCATCGCCAATCCGGAATGTGTACAATTGGCAAGATGCTTTCTGTTAGAGCATTGCTCGGTCGAACTCGCATGCGTTTCTATCTCAAGCATGTTTGTCAATGTTAGTGATCAAAACTATATGTCTTGATTTCTAGTTTACTTATGACTAAGTCTTGGTCTAGGATAGTTAGGTAAAGTTGAGCTCCAGACTCCATGGCGATCATCTTACGAAGACGAAGAACTACTCAAGGAACCAGTGGAACTTCATCCGACCAAAAGGTATGTGGAGACTTGAACTCATCTGTCACTCAAAAGTCTATCTACTCTATCTCCTACTTTTGAGACAAAAGTCGTATAAGTATGATAGTTTTCATACATACACATTTGTTATTTCGAGCCGAGTTTACTCGCCCATCTTTTTCTCGAAATATGTGTTGGTAAGATTTTGCTTTAACCATTTTCATCTTTACCCGTGACGAAAGTCATGATGACGTTTCAATCTTGAAAATAGCTTTGATGACGATAGTCGATTCTTTTTGTCTAACGACTATTATAACATTATAGAAGAATGTTTCAATGATTGAAATGTGGAGTTGAGATTACGTAACCAACTATGGATATAAGCATATATAGTGTGTTCGCACATTAGTGTATAAATCCATGTGCCAGAAACCAAGTGTGTGCATATGTGTGCATGCGGTATTGGTGAAGGAGACAAGTTAGGTACGCGTACTGGCGGAAGTTTCCATACCGAAAATTTCTGTTGTAGTTTGTGAAGTTTGCAAACTGAAAACCAGTCACCTTAGGTATGCGTACCCGTACGCGTACCCACAGAAGTTTTCAAACCGAAAATTTCTGCTGAGTTTCCAAACTCAAGTCCGGTAGCTATGGTACATGTACCCGTACGCGTACCTAAGCTGGTTATATTTCTCAAATCGGTAGTTTCATGAACTTAAACAATAAATCAATAAGGAATGCAATCTTTGCAAACCGTTGCTATATTGTTCATGAATTGATTCAAGTGAATCAAACCGATTTTGTTTCAATTGTGTCTATGTATAAAGATCTAAGCAATTGAACAACTCTTGAACTAGTTCTTATGAGTCATTTGAACTAGTTATGAGAAAGATGAATACGGTTAATATGAAAGTGCTCATATGGCTAACCATTGGTTAACTATTTGTGAACCAACCCAATGTACACGTTTAGGTACGATTACTCAAACCTAAATTAATACATTTCATTTGTGTGTGAGACAAGCTAAGTTTCGATCTAACGGTTGAAAGATATTAGCTTGGATAAGTCAGGTTTTTCATCTAACGGTGAATATTGAATGCTTTGTTACCAAGGTAGCTTAGATTGGAAACCCTGATTTGAAAACTATATAAGGGAGACGTCTAGCAACTGGAAAAACTAATCCCCACACCTCTTGTGCGATACTAGTTGGTTTTGTTAGAGTCAATTCTCTTTTAACCGTAGGTTTCTTCTCGAGACCCTGTAGGTTAACGACTTAAAGAATTCATTTGGATTGTGAAGCCAGACGAAACTACTTCTCTTGTAGTTGAGCGATCTGATCTTGCCATTTTCTATCGTACGAGTTCAATTGAATAATTGACTTGAGATTATATCTCCGATAGGGCCAGATAAAAGAAATCACAAACATCTTCGTCTCATCGTTTATGATTCCGCAATATCTAGTTTCTCTACCATACGATTTAGATTATTGTGAGGTAATTGATAATACTAGGTTGTTCTTCGGGAATATAAGTCCGGTTTATCCATTAGTTCCTGTTCACCTTGATTTTTATCAAAAGACGGAACAAACTTGTAGGTTTATCTGTGGGAGACATATTTATCTATTATCATAGACTTTTCTGTGTGATACAAATTTGTTTATTAAAGTCTTCGGCTTTGGGTCGTAGCAACTCTTGGTTGTGGGTGAGATCAGCTAAGGGAATCAAGTGCGTAGTATCCTGCTGGGATCAGAGACGTAAGGAGCACAATTGTACCTTGAATCAATGTGATATTGATTAGGGTTCAACTACAGTCCAAACCGAAGTTAGTTTGTAGTAGGCTAGTGTCTGTAGCGGCTTAATACAGTGTGGTGTTCAATTTGGACTAGGGCCCGGGGTTTTTCTGCATTTGCGGTTTCCTCGTTAACAAAATTTCTGGTGTCTGTGTTATTTCTATTCCGCATTATATTTTGTTATATAATTGAAATATCACAGGTTGTGCATTGTATTGATCAACTGTGAAATCCAACCTTTGGTTGTTGATTGGAAATTGATTGATCCTTGGATATTGGTCTTTGGTACCATCCAAGTTTATATCTCTCTTGTATTTGATAAAGACTCGCAAATTTCTATTTGCTTGAGCATAAATAAAATCTAGAGATAGAGATATTAACTCCTTTATATACTTTTTATTAAGATTGAGTCTGACTGTCTAGTTGATTCTCTTAAAAGTATATTCGAGTTAGTCCATATAGATTGCTAATCGAAATATTGGGTGTGGTTGTTAGACCCCCTCTTTTTCAATTGGTATCAGAGCAGGCAAACACATTAAACCTTATAAGTTTGTGTTCGTCCGATCCTCAAAATTCTATCCCTATGGGAAATATTTTTGGGAGGCTTGCTCATGGCATCTGTAACGCACACCAGGGTTCCTTAAAGACTGCTCTGCGATTATTTTTCAGATCGAAGATCTCTCATGATAATCTTGTGCCATCTAGAATATCGGAAAATCTAGATGTGAAGAAACAGTCTAAAGGAAAAATTAAAAATTTCTCTAAAAAGAATCGTCAAAGAAAACATGATCAACGCTCAAAGGTATGAACCCTCACAAGAATTACTCTTAATCTCTTTGAGGAATATTATCATAAAGGATCGATTGACAAGGATGTATTTAGAGCGTTTGAAAATGTTTTAAAATTCTTAGAAAAGCTTAACTCCATAGAAGAATTGAATCGTTCTGATAGAAGTTTTGTACCAGCCAAATCATGTTCTAATGATGTACAAACTATTCCGACTACCATCTCTCTTGAAGTTGATAAAAATATTTCATGTAAGGTTGGTAAAGGAACAATTTATCATAAAAAGTCATCTCTGTGTCATAATAAAAAAGGACCAACGGATTCTGAGTTTTATCACTATGATTTTACTCCTAATTCTCGTCACAAATGTCAACCAAAGAATTTGCATGAGAAATTCTCTGCATTCTACACCACCTGATTTCAGGAATGGCATCACCCCATTTGTATATAACTTGAAATGGGGCAAGTAACTGGTTGACTTTGTTTGTGAATTTTTTTTTTCTTATTGATAAAAGCTTTTCAAAAAGGCTTGTGCAGGTATTCCTTCTTCATACTGGCATTTTTATTCCAGTACTTGTACCTCTAAAAACCTACATTTCATATGTGGGTCGCGGTTCGAGAACGGGTCTAAGCCCAACTGTGGGTATAAAAGAAGTACGGATAGGCCCACTCTTCTTCCTCCCTCTTCTGTCCGCGTTCTTGAACTTTTAGGGTTCAATTTTTGTTCTTCATTAACGCTTGATGGAGAACAACTTGTAAAGGGATTTCTCAAGATAAAAATTCAAGTAAGTAATATATTACCCACACCCTTATTTCCTTCTAGAATCATGAAGAATGCTAAGGGTTCAAAAGGTTTTTCAAATAACCTAGGTTCTTCACCCTCCTCAATTGATCTTCCTATTGAACAAAACTCTATTAGGATTAGATTTGTGGATGAATCCTGTAGCAAAGTATTTGAAAAGATTTCTTCTACTAGTTTTATTTTAGAAAAGAAATTGGATAATACTAGTGGGTATAAGGAGGATTTATCTTGTTTTGAAAAATTGAAGCTTGGAAATATCTTTGATGGCCTTGGTGAAGGTTATGATACTCTTACTAAAATCTTCTATGCCAACATTCATGATGATTGTTCTTAAGGACATGGAATTCAAGACCATGGTGTAGATGGGGCAAAACGAGTTGCTGGTTTTTACGGAATTGAGAAGACGACCGTGCGGAGGAAACTCCTTGAACCGAGCGAACTGTCAAACCTCACACAGATGCACTGCAAGAAGGGAGTGCTTTGAATTCGAGAGATCAATATCTAGTACTCCGGCCTAAACCAAGATAATGGTCGTTCCAGAGTAAATTCGGTCACAAGAGAGGATGGGTCGATCTGTAGGAGGGAAGCTGAGAAATGTGTGAGATCAATGGTGATCAAAGATTGTAGGTGTGTTGTGTGTTCTAAAATAAGATAAGTTATGAATGATTGAATTTGCTTTGTTGAGAGTAATTACTCAGATGTTGAGTTATTAATCTCTTGTTTTCTGTTCGACGTGAGATTATTCTTGTTTTCAATCATGATTCAGAGACCTATTTATGTTGCTAGAACTGTAAACATCATGATCCCATGAAGTGTGACAGTTGATGGAATCAAAGAGTGGGGAAGTGGGAATCGTGTTAAAACCAGTTGCTCAACGTGCGAAGACTTGGTCGATTTTCCATCCACTACTTTGTTAACTCCTTCAACTGATTGCACGACTCGCTCACATTCTCATCTTGTGTATTAACACATGTACCGTAGACCGAAATACCAAAACCCTAGTTAATATCCCCTATGTGACACGATTGATGTCTCGTGATTGTGGAGTCTGCAAGGCAAACGTGAATTTAGTTAGTCAGTTATTGAATTCATGACTTCATGGGACGATGAGTCCTTGTATTGTTGAGTCGAACATGATTTGAAAATATTCTGAGACCCATGAATTGAACATGTCCATTGAGACAAAGGTATAATGTATGAATAAACGTTGATAGTTAACGTGAGAAAATATTGCTCATTCGATGAATTGTTGAATATGGATAGTTGGACCAATATTCCTTGGTTTGAGCAAATATTGCTCATCTGAGCGAATGTTGCTCGTTTGATGAATTATTGGTAGCATGACCAAATAAAATATTAATTTAAATACTGACAACTGAACCAAGTATAATTAATAAAATGTTGACCATGAGATCATCGTAAAATTATTAGCGTTCGAATATGGAATTATGAACCTTGGACTCGAAACCATAATTCGATCAATTGATGGTTTATTGAAAATTATCCACTGAGTGAAGGAGGGACCGACCATGTAGCGCCCAGATGCTCGAGTGACCAAATACCAAAGTCTCTTGAGACCAATTGGTGAAAGGATGATTACATGCTGGTTTAATTATTTATTGAAATAATGTTCGTCTAAGCCTTAGGTGATAAAACCTAATTAATTATGAAGAGATGAGAGACTGACCCAAGGGATCATGAAAACCGGCCCTAGTTGGTCACGGGACCGTGTGACGATCGTTTTATGAAGTTCCAAAATTGTTTGGAAGAGTCTGAACCTAATGTGAACAAATTAGGTCAAATGATGAAAATATATGGGACCGGCCTCCTGCAAGCCAAAAAGTCAACATTGGTCGGTCAAGGTAGTATGCTCGCGTCACCAAAGTGTTCATTCTCAGTCCCGAGAGTTTTGATATTTTCTGATGTGCGTTTGAGCAATCATTTGGGAAATATGAAGAAATTAGGGATTTTTGCTGAAACTGAGGAAACTTCATGAGATGAAGGAAAAATAATAATAAAAATGAAGGAATCATGAAGTGTGGGACCGGCTATGGCCAAGGCATGGCCGGCAGGCCAATGAGCCTGTCCCATAGCATTTTCCTAATTTTAGTATATTTTTTCATGATTTTATGGAAATATCATAAAATCAAGGAGTTTGTTGAAACTAAAGAGTTTTGTTGAAATCAATGAGATTCCATGAGATGAAGGAAAAAAATAATATTAATAATAATAAAATAAGAGCGTGTGGGACCGGCTTGGGCATGGTCGGCCAGCTGGGGCCCGGTCCCGTGAGTTTTTCCCCAATTTTATGTATTATTTCATGTTTTGAAGGAATTTTCATAATTTGAAGGAAACATCATGAAACCAAGGAATTTCATGGGATGAAGGAAACATAAAATAATAATGATAAAATAAAGGGGCGTGTGGGACCGACTAGGGCATGACCGTCCGTCTAGGGCCCGGTCCCACAAGTTTTCCTAATTTTATATTATTTTTCATGGCTTTAAGGAAAAATCATGAAATTTAGGAGTTTTCATGAGATTAGGGAAATAATAATAAAATAATGAGGAATCATGAGGTGTGGGACCGTCCATGACTAGGGCATAGCCGGCCGGATAGTAGACACGGTCCCACGGCACCTTTCCCAATTTTATATTATTTCCTTGATGCGAAGGAAACACCATGAAACTGAGGAGTTTCCTTTAAGCGAAGAATATTTGTTCAAATGAAGGGATTTTCATGAGATCAAGGAAAATAATGAAAATATGATAAAATATAAAATTGGGCGTGGGACTGACCATGGCACGACCGGCCGACCGGTGGGCCCAGTCCCCAATGCCTTGATTAATATTTTATTATTTATTATTTTGTTCCTATTTTGCATAGGCTCATCGTTCCTTCGTATTCTGGAATGCTCGTTCGTGCATTCAGGTGCTCGTTAGTGTGTTATTGCTGAGTAAACTTGCACCATTTTAATCGGGGCTTACTCGATAGTTGCTCAGATGTCCGTCTGTCGAATATTTATTACTAACCTATGGAATTCTGCTGGGAAGAACCATGAATTGAAGTAACGAAATATCATGAAAACATAAAATATTTTCCAGGGATTCAGTTAATGAATCTAATGATTTAGGAATAATTAATTGACGGCTCTATACTAGTACGATCGTCTAGGAGCATTAATTATTTAGGAATTGAGTGATATGAGCTTGTTGAAGAGTCATATTTATTTTATATAGTCAGGGTAAACATTGTTACATCCTGAAGACGTTATTGATCTATACTAGCAGGCAAGTTGTCTAGGAGCCGTCCAATCTTTCGATTCTATATAGAAGTAATTCCTGAAATTGCTCAGTACTCATGAGATATGTCGTTGCCTCAGCTGAGAGACTACATATCTACATATACTCTGAGAGACAGTATTCTCAGTCAGAGATCTTTGTGGCATGAGCTTTCACGCTTTCAATAAGAGACATGAGCCTCGATATTCATCTGATTGCTGGATCATGAGTATGTATAATTATGGGTTTACGATTTTAGCCCTTGTCGAAAATCTACCATCTACACATGGTCAATAGAGAAAGGATTCTAGTGAATAGAAAATTAATTTCAAAGATTACCAAAATCCCTTTGGGTAATTTTCGTCTTCCTAGACCAAGCAATGAAAGACCTTCTCATGAAACCATTTAAAAAGGTCTTTGTGGTAAAAGTGTTGTGTGGAATGGAGGAAAATTTCCTACTAATCAATTATATTTTCCTCTAAAGTCTTTTGGAAAATTGGGTATTTATAACCTTTGTCCTTCCACGGTTAAGAACTCTCGTTGGAGTCGTGAGTTTGCGGAATTGGTCTATTACCTTGTGATGGAAACCAAGGGTCTTGATATTTGTGGATTCATTATTTTTCAAATGTTAGACATGACTTCCGTTGACAAGAAGTTAGGCTATCCATGCTTGATTGAGCGTATTTGTCGCAACTTCTCCATTGAACCCATTGGGAACTCCATTGGAACCCCCAAGCTTGTTCGGCCGTGTACTTTCAATCGAATGAAGGAATATACTTACAAGAGACAAAGGTGTGACACAACTAATGGCTCGAGTGATCCTTCTACGAAACTTCTTCGCCAAATTTACAAAGGTGTTTGTAAATTGAATACCAAAGTAAGTTGTGTTCAATAACAATTACTTGTGATTGCTACCAAGCACCCCGATATTAAAGAAGACATGGACAAGGTTCGTTCCACCTTCATGGTCTCCGAAGATGAAGATGATGAGTAGTTTCTCGTGCCTCTTTATTTTGGTGTTGAATTGATTTTTGTTTATCTAGTAAAACTTCTTAAAAGAATTTTATTCTTGTTTTTGTTTAAGAAGGATAATAATGGTTTGGAATAGCCATTATTGTGAGTACACATAGGTATGTCCAACGTTTTCATCTTCATGTTTTTAGATTTATTTGTTTAAATTCTAAAGTTTAGTTTGGAAGATGATTTTTGCAGTATTAATATTTATGATTTTATATATTGCAATGTGTTATGGTATATGTGTGTTTGCGTCCGTGAACTATTATTGTCCCGTACGATGTCAAAAGTTATCTCTTTTATATGTCGATATGCAAGTATTGATACAAGATCGATGAACTTTTGACAAATAAAAGTTAAGCCTATTATGTCAATTTTTGATGGAAGCTAGGTTAAAATCTTTTGTTAACAAAGATTATGTCTATTATAAGTCGTTATGCAAATAGTGATGAAAATAGAATGAATCTTTGTATATGCCGTAATATTGATCTTTTCCTGATCCATATTTTATGTGTATACTGCAATGCTCCATAAGGTTTTCTTGTGTTGAGCATAAAACGATTGAGTTAATCATTCTTTTATGGTTAACATAATCATAACTCGTATGTTCTCTTATGTCGAGCATGTTCAATTAAATTGATCACTTTTGTGTTTAATTTGATTGAGTATTCCGATTAAATTAATCATGGGTTTACTTGTGGTTAGTTTAATTGATACTTTTGGATATAGAAAATCATTTCATTATGGTTTTTGGTGTCCAATAAAATCATTCTTTTCTTGTAAACGTAAGGTCGCTCTTGTTGTTCTTTCGGGAATGACATCAAATGGGGGAGAGTTTTTTTAAACTTGCACTTAATTTCCATATCTTTGTGGGGAGTGATAAGCACGAAAGTGCGACGCATGTTAACCCGTAAATACATTAGCGAGGACTCATTATTTCTCTAATAGATTTGTTTTAGTTATTTTTGGAAGAATAAGCTCTTGTGGAGAATTGGCTCGAAAAAAATGTTATTTGCACCCGGAGGACACGTGTTATCCGGACTCTCGGTTTTGGTTAAGGGACACCTCAATTACTAAGGGGCATCTCAACGGATAAGGGGCAGCTTCGTTACTATTTACACTCCATAAGGCAAGTGCTAAAGGGACACCTGTATAGTATTAGGGGGAGGTCATCTTCTCCGTTTGAATATTTGGTTTTAGCGGGAAAAATTGTGCCAGTATTAGGGTTTGGATTTTGGAGCTGTTCGACGGAGATTCAATGGCTGAAATTGAATAAGCATCTTTCTTAAGCCTAAACAGGCCTGGTATGATCGCTCGATTGGATCAAAATTGTCTAGAATTGAGATTTGAAGCAAACATGTTGAACTAAAAAATGGCCGGAAAATTGCTTTTCAAGGAGCAGAATTAGGGTTCGTGTTTTGGAGGTGATTTAAGCAGACTCAATGGTAGAAATTGCTTGTGACGACTTGATTGAGTTTAACAGGCGTGGTATGATCAATGGTTTGGATTAGATTTGGCTGAAGTTTCCGATTGAGTAAATCAGGGAATTACGTGTTTTGAAAACCCGAGAGGTGTTGTTCCGGATTTGGAAATTTTCAAAGGAGATTAGATCGATGAAATCAGTTTAGGATATCCTGTTTGACTAAAACAGGACTGGTATATCAGTTGGAATCGAGAAAAGTGGGATGGTTACGCGGATTGGTGAAAACAGAGCACGAGAGTTTTATGGGGTTCTGTTAAGAAGATTACGTGAATATACCATGCTTGCACGAGTTTTACTCTGTCTTGGAGTTGTATTCAGCGTGTAAGGAGTGTGATGAGATAAAACAGATGCGTGGAGGAAGGAAACAAGGTGTGAATCACGTAAATATGGAAGAATATTATCCCCGAGTAAAAGAAAATATTCTTGATTTATGACAGAGATTTGATGATCCAGTGGAGTATAAATAAGGTGCTCGGACTACATAGAAAGGATATCGAGAGTTGGGGAGAAGAACAGAGGGTTGCAGAGCAGATTTCTCTGCTGCTGCAGAGAAGAAGAAGAAGAAGAGTGTTTGACGCCTACGGACTGTCGCAGAGAACTGGCGTTTATTGACAGTACTCGTAACAGTCAGTTTGGCACGCTTAATTTGAATTTGCAACATCTATTGTAACGGTGACCTCTGTAATGCTAGTACATCGTTGCAGATTCATTGTATTATTAGTTTTCTTTAATAAAAACACCATTTGAGATATGAATTGTATTTTTGAGTGTGTTCTTATCATGAGAAGCTAAACCCCAACACTGGGTCGACGGAGGAAGCCAAACTTCATACATGGGTGAATTTATTTTATTTTCTATTCGACTTTTGCACTAACTAAAATAGAATTATGATTTGAATTAATTAGTTATCATTTTATTAGATGGGTCATGCTTGCTTAGATGTTTGATGTCCCATGCTTACGATTTATTACTAATATTTTGAGAATCTATCTTGGTAAAAATAAGAGTCCTTGTTGTTTTCTTTATTGAGCGGTAATTGTTGAGAATAAATAATTGAGCCTATTGATATGAATTTGGTGGAATCCTAGACCCAATAACTCTCCTGTTTATTATTTTCATTAGACCTTTAAATTTAATCTTCACAAGTCTTAGAGTTCGATCTTAATTACTACAACAACAATTGAAAATTTTAACATTTTGGCGCCGCCGACGCGGATTTGTTTTTAGATTAATTTTTAGGTTTATTTTTATTTATTTTGTACAGTATATTCATTTCATTTTAGATTTTTTTTTCTTTTATGCGTTTCTTTTTGTATTTCTTTTCAGGGACTTTTTGAGGATGATGACTTCTTCCGAGGAGACCTTACCTAACATGACATTGGTAGAACATAAGCGTAGAAATTCAAATCAGCATGCATCCTCATCTGAGATGACGCTTGCTGAATATAAGCGTAGGTAACGGTATGGAGTTTTTGTTCCACATGTGGTAAGTGAAGAATCTCCTTTAGAGATATATGAGAAGTATTATAAACACACACCACTTAGTTTGGACCTAAGATTGAGAATGTTGGAATGTAAAAAATTATTTGATGATGATGATCAGTCTTGTAGTGACTCTCTGGTCGAGACAGAATTTTTAGATGACTCTGTGGATGATTGTGTAGATGATTTGTCTAATTTATTAGAAGAATCTATCTCGCAAGGTCTTTCATCTGACTTAGAGGTTGTTTCTAGACCCTTTGACTTCCGAAAGTTACCTAATTTAGAGTTAAAATTATGTGCTTCAAAATTTTTGTTGGATTACTTTGCATCCAAATACCCAGAGGACGTCCCCGTTTCTGATACCGTGCATGATCCAATTGACAATTTTCCAGTCCCAATAGGATCCCCATATTATGTTCTTTACGCACTTGCTTGTGCAGTAAAAACTTGGTTTAGGGGAAAATCTTGGTTCTTGATAGTTTCAGCGTCTCCGCGTTTTCATGACATAAGTGTGAAGCTATCGTTTGTAAATATTGTATTTTGGGTCGATCCCCAAGTTTTCAGGTTATTAGTTTATGGGGATCCTTTCTGTACATTCCAGTAGGTGTATTTTTTTTCGTTTTTTTTCGTTTTTTTTTTTTTTGCATCTTATAGGATTTCCCATCTTAAGTTTTGCATTGGATGACTCAATTACATTGAGGACAATGTAATGTTTAAGTGTGGAGCAGTGGGTAACGTTTTATTTTTCTGTTTAGGAATTTCTTGCATATTATGACGAGCTGTGTAGCGGGTCTACATATATATATATATATATATATATATATATATATATATATATATATATATGACCAGCTGTGTAGCGGGTCTAAAATAATAATTTATGATTGTTAGGGTTATGACCAGCTGTGTAGCGGGTCTATTTTTATGTATTTTGTTTTTATAACCAGCTGGTGTAGCGAGTCTTCACAAAAAAAAAAAAAAAAATTGACTAGCTGTGTAGCGGGTCTCTCTCTCTATTCTTTTTCTTATCATTTTATGACCAGCTGTATAGCGGGTCAATGTTCTGTTTTGCTCGAGGACTAGCAAAATGTAAGTGTGGGGGAACTTGATAACCACGAAAGTGCGACGCATTTTAACCCGTAAATACATTAGCGAGGACTCATTATTTCTCTAATAGATTTGTTTTAGTTGTTTTTGGAAGAATAAGCTCTTGTGGAGAATTGGCTCGAAGAAAATGTTATTTGCACCCGGAGGACACGTGTTATTCGGACTCTCGGTTTTGGTTGAGGGACACCTCAATTACTAAGGGGCATCTCAACGGATAAGGGGCAGCTTCGTTACTATTTACACTCCATAAGGCAAGTGCTAAAGGGACACCTGTATAGGATTAGGGGGAGGTCATCTTCTCCGTTTGAATATTTGGTTTTAGCGGGAAAAATTGTGCCAGTATTAGGGTTTGGATTTTGGAGCTGTTCGACGGAGATTCAATGACTGAAATTAAATAGGCATCTTTCTTAAGCCTAAACAGGCCTGGTATGATCGCTCGATTGGATCAAAATTGTCTAGAATTGAGATTTGAAGCAAACAGGTTGAACTAAAAAATGGCCGGAAAATTGCTTTTCAAGGAGCAGAATTAGGGTTCGTGTTTTGGAGGTGATTTAAGCAGACTCAATGGCAGAAATTGCTTGTGACGACTTGATTGAGTTTAACAGGCGTGGTATGATCAATGGTTTGGATTAGATTTGGCTGAAGTTTCCGATTGAGTAAACAGGGAATTACGTGTTTTGAAAACCCGAGAGGTGTTGTTCCGGATTTGGAAATTTTCAAAGGAGATTAAATCGATGAAATCAGTTTAGGATATCCTGTTTGACTAAAACAGGACTGGTATATCAGTTGGAATCGAGAAAAGCGGGATGGTTATGTGGATTGGTGAAAACAGAGCACGAGAGTTTCATGGGGTTCTGTTAAGAAGATTACGTGAATATAGCATGCTTGCACGAGTTTTACTCTGTCTTGGAGTAGTATTCAGCGTGTAAGGAGTGTGATGAGATAAAACAGATGCGTGGAGGAAGGAAACAAGGTAAGAATCACGTAAATATGGAAGAATATCATCCCCGAGTAAAAGAAAATATTCTTGATTTATGACAGAGATTTGATGATCCAGTGGAGTATAAATAAGGTGCTCGGACCACATAGAAAGGATATCGAGAGTTGGGGAGAAGAACAGTGGGTTGCAGAGCAGATTTCTCTGCTGCTGCAGAGAAGAAGAAGATGAAGAGCGTTTGACGCCTACGGAATGTCGCAGAGAACTGTCGTTTATTGACAGTACTCGTAACAGTCAGTTTGGCATGCTTAATTTTAATTTGCAACATCTATTATAACGGTGACCTCTGTAACGCCAGTACAGCGTTGCAGATTCATTATATTATTAGTTTTCTTTAATAAAAACACCATTTGAGATATGAATTATATTTTTGAGTGTGTTCTTATCATGAGAAGCTAAACCCCAACATTGGGTCGACGGAGGAAGCCAAACTTCATACATGGGTGAATTTATTTTATTTTCTATACGATTTTTGCACTAATTAAAATAGAATTATGATTTGAATTAATTAGTTATCATTTTATTAGATGGGTCATGCTTGCTTAGATGTTTGATGTCCCATGCTTACGATTTATAACTAATATTTTGAGAATCTACCTTGGCAAAAATAAGAGTCCTTGTTGTTTTCTTTATTGAGCGATAATTGTTGAGAATAAATAATTGAGCCTATTGATATGAATTTGGTGGAATCCTAGACCCAATAACTCTCCCTTTTATTATTTTCATTAAACCTTTAAATTTAATCTTCACAAGTATTAGAGTTCGAATCTTAATTACTACAACAACAATTGAAAATCTTATCAGTGCGGCTGTGGAATTATTTACGGGTTATCTTGTATCTTTATAAAATCCTTGATGAATGCATTTAGCTTCAGATTTATGATTGCATCTAAATAAGTTGATATGTACTTTTCTTTGGTCTTGAAGCGTCTTCGTGGAAATTTCATTAGGATCCCATTTTCGTACCTTTGCCAATTTTATTGACAAAAAGGGGGAGAATTAATATGTAGTTCACACTACAAATACATATGATTTACGTGTTTTACGGGTCATTATGTAAGGGGGGGTAGTTTTCATGTTGAGATGAAAGTATTGACTAGGGGGGAGTGATACATATCACCATAGTATTGTTGTTGAAGTTGTGACATAAGAACATTGATGTTGTGTAATAATAATATGAAACTGTATAACAATGATCGAGAGCTTTTGTTTTCTCATTGTTATGGCTACGAAACTTCAACAACTATGATGCTGAATTGAACATCTATGGAATCATGGGAGTACTTGGAAAGGACGAAGTTTTCGAGTAATGTTGAAGCACCAAGGAGATCAAGGATGTGGACGAGAAGCTACAAAGTTTTATCTATTCTGTAATCCATATGTATTGATAGTTTTGTCACTAAAATTGACAAAGGGGGAGATTATTAGGGCATTGCTCGGTCGAACTCGCATGTGTTGCTATCTCAAGCATGTTTGTCAATGTTAGTGATCAAAATTATATGTCTTGATTTCTAGTTTACTTATGACTAAGTCTCGGTCTAGGATAGTTAGGTATATTTGAGCTCCAGACTCCATGGCGATCATCTTACGAAGACGAAGAACTACTCAAGGAACCAGTGGAACTTCATCCGACCAAAAAGTATGTGGAGACTTGAACTCATCTGTCACTAAAAAGTCTATCTACTCTATCTCTTACTCTTGAGACAAAAGTCGTATAAGTATGAGAGTTTTCATACATACACATTTGTTATTTCGAGCCGAGTTTACTCGCCTATCTTTTTCTCGAAATATGTGTTGGTAAGCTTTTGCTTTTACCATTTTCATCTTTACCCGTGATGAAAGTCATGATGACGTTTCAATCTTGAAGATAGCTTTGATGACGATAGTCGATTCTTTTTGTCTAACGACTATTATAACATTATAGAAGAATGTTTCAATGGTTGAAATGTGGAGTTGAGATTACGTAACCAACTATGGATATAGGCATATATAGTGTGTTCGCACATTAGTGTATAAATCCATGTGCCGAAAACCAAGTGCGTGCATATGTGTGCATGCGATATTGGTGAAGGAGACAGGTTAGGTACGCGTACCCGTACGCGTACTGGCGGAAGTTTTCATACCGAAAATTTCTGATGTAGTTTGTGAAGTTTGCAAACTGAAAACCAGTCACCTTAGGTATGCGTACCCGTACGCGTACCCACAGAATTTTTCAAACCGAAAATTTCTGCTGAGTTTCCAAACTCAAGTCCGGTAGCTATGGTACACGTACCCGTACGCGTACCTAAGCTGATTATATTTCTCAAATCGGTAGTTTCATGAACTTAAATAATAAATCAATAAGGAATACAATCTTTGCAAACCGTGGCTATATTGTTCATGAAGTGATTCAAGTGAATCAAACCGAATTTGTTTCAATTGTGTCTATGTATAAAGATCTAAGCAATTGAACAACTCTTGAACTAGTTCTTATGAGTCATTTGAACTAGTTATGAGAAAGATGAATACAGTTAATATGAAAGTGCTCATATGGCTAACCATTGGTTAATTATTTGTGAACCAACCCAATGTACACGTTTAGGTACGGTTACTCAAACCTAAATGAATACATTTCATTTGTGTGTGAGACAAGCTAAGTTTCTATCTAACGGTTGAAAGATATTAGCTTGGATAAGTCAGGTTTTTCATCTAACGGTGAATATTGAATGCTTTGTTACCAAGGTAACTTAGATTGCAAACCCTGATTTGAAAACTATATAAGGGAGACGTCTAGCAACTGGAAAAACTAATCCCCACACCTCTTGTGTGATACTAGTTGGTTTTGCTAGAGTCGATTCTCATTTAACCGTAGGTTTCTTCTCGAGACCCTATAGGTTAACGACTTAAAGACTTCATTGGGATTGTGAAGCCTGACGAAACTACTTCTCTTGTAGTTGAGCGATCTGATCTTGCCATTTTCTATCGTACGAGTTCAATTGAATAATTGACTTGAGATTATATCTCCGATAGGGTAAGATAAAAATAAATCACAAACATCTTCGTCTCATCGTTTGTGATTCCGTAATATCTAGTTTTGCTACCATACGATTTAGATTATTGTGAGGTGATTGATAATACTAGGCTGTTCTTCGGGAATATAAGTCCGGTTTATCAATTGGTTCCTGTTCACCTTGATTTTTATCAAAAGACGGAACAAACTTGTAGGTTTATCTTTGGGAGACAGATTTATCTATTATCGTAGACTTTTCTGTGTGATACAGATTTGTTTACTAAAGTCTTCGACTTTGGGTCGTATCAACTCTTGGTTGTGGGTGAGATCAACTAAGGGAATGAAGTGCGTAGTATCCTGCTGGGATCAGAGAGGTAAGGAGCACAAATGTACCTTGAATCAGTGTGATATTTATTAGGGTTCAACTACAGTCCATACCGAAGTTAGTTTGTAGTAGGCTAGTGTCTGTAGCGGCTTAATACAGTGTGGTGTTCAATCTGGATTCGGTCCCGGGGTTTTTCTGCATTTGCGGTTTCCTCGTTAACAAAAATTCTGGTGTCTGTGTTATTTCTATTCCACATTATATTTTGTTATATAATTGAAATATCACAGGTTGTGCGTTGTATCGATCAGTTGTGAAATCTAACCTTTGGTTGTTGATTGGAAATTGATTGATCCTTGTATATTGGTCTTTAGTACCATCCAAGTTTATATCTCTCTTGTATTTTATAAAGACTCGCAGATTTCTATTTGCTTGAGTATAGATCAAATCTAGAGATAGAGATATTAACTCCTTGATATACTTTCTATTAAGATTGAGTCTAACTGTATAGTTGATTCTCTTAAAAGAATATTCGAGTTAGTCCATACAGATTGCTAATCGAAATATTGGGTGTGGTTGTTAAACCCCCGCTTTTTCACTTTCATCTAAAGAAATAACACGGAGGCGATGCTAAACGAGGAGTTCAAAGCATTTGAGCGGCGTTTAATGGGCAACAAGTGTTTGACAAGTGAATATTGGATGAGAATGGAAATATGTGGCTATCTACTCGCCAACTCATTCCATTGCGTTATTCATTCCATGTCCTATGCACATAGTGTTACATACGCACCAACAAGACGTATTTTTACCGAAGAAGAATCTCCAAAGATAGTCATCATGGGGTTCGTGAACATGAACCATTATATCGGCCTCCAATTGAAAGATGGATGCCCATTATCTCCATTAAGGAAAGGAGACGGTGGTGACGGCGAAATACCATTGGGTTGGTGTCATAGGTTCGAGGAAAAATTTCAAACTTGGGATGCATTACAGATTTCGAGGGATGGCCCTTGTCTACTAATGAGTTCCGATGAGGATGACTATGAGTAAATGTGGTGTGAAGGTTATTGATAACAATGTTTTTTGTAGAGTGGTAATTAAAATGATAATATGATAACAATGTGGTGTGAACCTATGTATTTTGAATCACTCATTATATATGAAGAATCTAGTTTTACTCTTATTATGTGTTTGCAATGATAATACGATAAAAATGTGGTTATTTAGAGGTATTTACCGTCAGGTAATACGCTTACACGACCCAGCCGTAATGACCCAAGTGAGCTATTTGCAGGACAGCTGAGACACCTAACCGTAGAAAAAGTTTCGGCTAGGATTCATGCCCGTATTTCTGAGTACTGTCAGTTTTACGGCTGGTAATCCTGGCCGTAACTCTTCCTGGAATATCAGTTTCAGATTTTACTCCGTTACGGCTGAGACACCAAACCGTAAAAACAATTACGGCTAGGATTCCTGCCCGTATTTCTGGGTACTGTCAGTTTTGCGGATGGTAATCCTAGACGTCAATCCAACTTACGGCTGGTAATCCTGGCGGTAAGTTTCCCTACAATGTTAGTATCATATTATACTTAAACAAGAATCTGATAAATTAAGAATCAAAACACTAGTATCCATTCATTCAAGATTAAGTCTGCATAATGAAAATTAAGTCTGAAAAGTAAATCACCCAAATCCATAACCTAAAAAATGCTAAGCTGGAATGACTTACACATACATAAGCTACAATCATCCAGTACGACCAACAATGGAAGGAACATCCTCAGAAGATGATGAAGAACTGTCGGGAGTTTGGGAAAGACTAATCCAATCATCCTCGTCGTTAGTATAGAGATCATCCTTCGCTGGATTATGTAACTCTTGAAGCCTGAGAAGCAGTGTTCTTTGTTCGTCGCAATCCAAATATAAAACCTCCTCAATGTTACGGATCAGTCCCCTATCCACTTAGCACTCTTGACCTATTTTCACATCATTCAATTAATAGTGGTACATAATTTGAGAAACGTATACAAAAAAAGAATCATATACTTAACATACGTACCATCATCGTAGCAATATCACACATTGGTAGTTCCTGGGGTTCTTTCTCCTTCACAGGGTTCCTAAAAATGATGAAAAACATATCAGAAGATAGGACCAATTCACACGTAGTGATACATTACAGTTAGGAAATATAGACAACCCACCCGTCCAACAAACTATCGGTTGGGAAAAGTGAGACATCCTAACCATAATCATAGTCTCGTCTAAGAAACATGCAGACGACCTAACCGTAAAAGCAGTATCGACTGGAAACTATAAATAACGGTTAGGAAATTTTGGTAACGGTTGGGAAAATCCCAGCCGAAACAATCAGCACCCAATTTTTATTCTGCAAAAACAGGACAACTTACGGCTGGAAAAGTCCCATCCGTAATATATGTCACGGTTGGGATCTCGAATTTTCCTAACCGCTTGAGACAATAACGGCTGGGAGTTCTTGATGTCCTGACCGTTAGGTATACATTACGTCCAGGGCGATATGATATCCTAGCCGTAAACGCTTCAGAAAACCATTTTTGAAAACCCTAAAATCATCAATCGAACCTATTTTTTCAATCTACTGGTAAAATAGCTGATGGGTTTTTCGATTCTTACCTAGTAGGAGTCATTTGTGGAGGATTCGCAGGTGTTTGAATAGATTGGTTCACCACACCTCCATTAAAAGGAACATCAATAACTTGCCCTGTTTCAGAATCAGGGTTAAATCGGCCGGATCTTGTCACTCTTGATCTTGCTGCCATCTTGAGCTGCTTCAGAAATCAATGGAGAAGAAAGGGAGATATTGTTAGGTTTTGGAGAGTGTTTTTGAGAGGTTTTGGAGAGTGTTTTTGAGAAGAAGAGGAGAGAAAATGAAAATGAAAATGAAATGGTTTTGATTTTTGGGGCTTGAATTAGGAATATGTTTTGATTATATAAGATTTGTTTTTAAAATCGATTTATCAAGAAAGGGTAAATCTAACTTTTTAAACACTTGAGAATTCCCCTATCCATTTTTTGGCTACACAAAGCATTTTAGCCCCCAAAACCTCACCCCAACATCCCCAATAATAGGATTCTTTATTATTGATGGTCCTACACACGTTATCTTTTGCTCTGGATATCTGATAACCACTAAAAACATTATAATGTGCGTGTAGTTGTATGAGAGATTAGATGGATTTTAAAATAATAAGAGGCCTGCTACCTGCAAGCCCAAGTATCTAGGCAAACAAGGATAGAAAAATTCCTTCCACCCCCATGCCGACGAGTTTTGCATTTGAGTGGTAGATATCATCACCCAACCAATTTATCAATGTACTTTTTTTTTGAGATTTTTTTTTGAGATGAAAAATTATCTTATCTTATACTAATATAAAGAAAAGAGGCCTTTTTTGGCGTGTAACCAAAATTTCAATCGACAATGATATTACACATTTACCCTTCCGTGCTTTTATTTTTGTGTACAACTGTCGTAAATATTTCCAGAGATCAGGGTCACATTCGAATTCATATTTTCCTCCGAGTTTTTATTTTCGCTTGAACTCAATCTGAATCTCAAGGAGAAAACCACCGGACAAAGTAAATAACCACCACCACTGTTTACCTCCTTCAGTTTCATCCTTTTTGGTTGTTACCACCACAACCTTCTTCTTCGTTTCTTCTTTTCTCTTCGTTTCTTCTATCCTGTAACCCTACGAAGCAAATAGGGTAAATCGTTAATTCTCCTTTGTTCTCACAACTAAACCTTCAATTTTAGTTTCATAACTTCGATTTTATTATCTGCCCAATTTCGATTTTAAGTCCATATGTGAACAGAATTTCAGTTTAAGTTAGCAACAAATTTATAGGTAAGTAACTTCAATTTTACCTTTTTGATTTGATTGATTTGTGTTTTGAATTGATATTCTGCAACCCTAAGTACCAAATTGGGTAAAAAATTAATTTTAGTAACTTCAATTATAAACTCAACAAATTTATTGCTAAGTAACTTCAGTTTTAACCTTTTGATTTGATAGATTTGTTGATGGATCAACGTCGGAGCCCAATATCCAAGAGTGACGCAGACGTGGAATGCTCAGTATAGAGCGAGACAATAGAAAATGACAGACGATGAAAGATAAGCATTGAAGGAATGATGTCGTCTTGCTTATCGCAAAAAAATTGTAGCCAGTACAACTTCAAATTCTGGACTACTTTGACACTCACCAAGTACTGCTTCCTCGAGGAACATTTCCCTAGCTATCTCGAAGAACATTTTCTCAGCTTCCTTGAGGAACATTTACTAAGCTTCCTCAAGGAACATTTACCCAGCTTCCTCGAGGAACATTTTCTCACCTTCCTCAGAGGAACATTTCCTTAACTTCCTCGAGGAACATTCCCTTCGCATCATTAATTCTCCCACTAACTAAAGATGAAGCTTCATCTTGTTGAAGGACGCATTTTTGAGCATGCGTCGTGCAAAAAGTGTGGGTGTTACGGTCAATGTAGCCTCTTGAGTTTAATTTAATAAAAATTAACTTAGTCCCACTAATGTCGAATTAACTCTATGGTTTTATTCATCAACTTTGTCATCAAGATTTATAAACGCAAAACTGAAACGAAGACACATTGAAGACCGTTGAAGTAAGAACAAGTTATATAGACTGTATGAGCTTAATTTATTAATATGTAAAGTTTATATTAATAAGGTTCTGTCACTGACAAAATGAAAGATTGTTAAAGGATTGCTCTATTGATCTCTACAGACGTTAGTATGTCAAATCTAGAAAATTGTCATTGTTAGATGACCAAACATATATCTTGTGGCTATGTAAGTTTACTTCTTTCAGTTTAGTTTTTAAAGTCTAGGTTTTGATTCCTTATCATCACAGTTACCCACCTGAAGATTGAAGACAATCACTACAATTTTTCTCAAAGAGGTTTTCATATTATAATTATACGTCTTGGTTATTTGCTGTCTTAACTGCTATGTAAAGACTTGTTGATCCAAGTCTCGTAAGCTAAGGAGTTTTGTAAGTGCAGTGTAAGAATGACACGCATAATATCTAGGTTCCGGAACCATGCTGGATTTTTCACATATCTGTGAATCTTTTTCCGATATGTGTCCAGTTATTCATTCTATTTTTGCTACATGATTTTGACCTTGTCCTAAGCTTATCTTAGGCATGGTTATGCTAAGTGTAGTAAGTTAAGACTTGTTAAAGATTCTAGAAATCTACCTAAGGACGTGATATCATAAATGTTATTCTAGGAAGATGAGAATTCTTGGAGATTAAGCTAGAGTTTTACTTACGGAAGTAAATCTCAATAATGATATTACTACAGGTATAATTGCTTAAGAATCAAGATTTTCATTATATATGGTAACGATATAACTTGAGAATCAAGCTAACATGGGATTAGTCAAATGAGATTTCTAGAGATGGTGAGAGAATTTTTATGTAAGAGATTTTGAGAGATTCTCTGTGAGTTTATTGATTTTGGGGGGCTCACTAAGTGATTGTTAACAAATTCCGGTGATTCATAGAGATAAAAGTATAAATAAAAATTTCACCTTGCATATATCAAATAGGAAAAAAAGCTTTTACACAAAATCATTTTAGAAAAATTAAGTATATGAATAATTCAATGAAAAACTAAAGCAGATTGTAATCATTTAATGAAGAAAATTTTAAAACCGAACTGAACATGAAACACGAACCATGGATTGGAATCTCGTATAATCTTACGGGTTTTTGATAGAACACTTAAAGAATTATATCCTGAAAATTTCTTATATGCTTCAATATCTAGAAATGAAAGTCTCATATTTGTTTCTTGATGGTGAATGGGTTATACCTAGGGAGTTGTTAGATATGTTTGACATCCATGATTTACCAGTAGTGGAAGGTGATTTTGATAGAATAATTTGGATTGGCACTCTTAAAGGTGAATTCGCAGTAGCTTTTGTAGTGGAATGCATCAGAGAGAAATATCCAATTTGCTGTAGGAAGATAAGGTATGGCATCATTTAGCACATCCTACTATTTCTAGTAATGTGTGGAAAATTGTAAAAGTAATTTGTTCCTCAGATGAAAATACGAAAAATAGAGAATTCAACCTCGCTTCCAGATGTTGTTTTTGTAAGATGGTAGAAGAAATTATGGATCATATTTTATGGTATTGCAAATACAATCACATGATGCATGTCGTAGGTGCAACAAATTAATCAATATATTTCCCACTAATTAAATAATAATATAGCGGTAGTAAGGATCGTTCCCACAGAGAGCTGTGTAATTGATATGTTATTCGGAATAGCTAAACAATAAAAAATACTAAAAAGGGGGGTTTGTTGAGTAATTAAAATAACAATAAACAATAAGATGAAAACATGATTGTGAGTCATTCGCTGTTACCAAACGTTGACTTGCATAATATACTCGTTTACCTTTCGTAAGAATCATATATCGTTTAGAATAGCAGGTACGCGTAGATATCCCCAAAGTTCCTTGTGTAATCTGATACCGAAGCGCTCGCATATCAAATTCTATCCAACCGGACCACTAAGTAGTAGTGCACTCAAGGTGTAACCTAATCAGAAGCTTTAAGTTATGTGAACTTAGGTTGATCCTAGCAATTAGACTCTTAGGGCAAGGTTCACTTACTAGTGTTGTCTTCACTCAAAATTGCTCCACAGAATCCCTCCGCAAGGTCTCGCGATTTCCGCTTGTGTAGGAGATGTACAACAATTACAGATCGCTCAACTTTCAACTAGCAATAGAATGATCTGTATAAAATAATCCAATTGTACACTTGAATAATCTAGAAATCAATCATGAACCTTAGGTATAGAAAAGACAATAAATAATATAATAAAAACTTCAAATAGTCTTTGTATAATAATCAAGCTTCACGCCCAAAACTTTGAATTCATCCTAATCAATAAAAGTTTAGCTTCTCATGACTACACCGTTACACGGTTTCCTTCTAAAGGGATAAACCCTAAAATATTAGTGAAGAACAAAAGTGTATTATGAGATGTATCTTTTTTCCTCTTTGTTAAGAAGTATCTTTTATAGATGTCCAAGTAGTGCTCGTGCTTAATTGCGTGCGAAGTAGATTCCCAAACTCTAACCAAAATAAGTCACGTCCAAAGGGTTGGCCGTGTACTGAAGCAGCTAATGGGATCATGTCGTGGAGAAAAGTCCAGCCCGAATAAGGAACTGACAGTACAACCTTCAGTTTTTCCTCCCCTTTTGAACGGCTTCATCGAGATTATTGTCAACAACCGTTTTCCATCTGTTATTAACCTACAACACCATCACTGCCTTATTCACCTCAGTTACGCTTCCCTTCCATCAACAATCTCTATCTACAGCTCCTCCGCCCATCTCTTTTTTCACGATTTACCATTTTTCATAGATCTCGGCCAAACTCTGTGCAAAACCAAAGATCAACTCTTCTTCCATCATTCAGTCTCGTCACTGCCATCAAGCTCTATCTACAGCTCCTCCGTCCATATCTTCTTTCGCGCATTACTTCTTCATATGATATCGAATTGACCTCATACTTTCGCCGTTCGCTTCGTCTTTTCGTCCTATTCAAGATGATGACATGAAGTTCTAGATTTGAGAAAATTCCACTTGTTTTTTTGTCTTTTTTCACTTCTTTTCGGATGATTCACCTAATAAAATATAAATAAGAGAAAACAAGAGTAATATACAATAATTTGCAAGAATATAAGCAATTACTAGCATGGAATTTACACTAAGTATATGTGAAATATGCACTTATAAAATTCCCCCACACTTAGCTTTTGCTAGTCCTCGAGCAAACTACCTAAACAAATACAACAACTCCCTTTCGTTGAGAAAACGGATGCACTTAGCTAACGCAACATGCCTTTGAACCCATAGGTGTCCCTAATGGACGAGTTATAGTCTCATGAGGGTTACGAGAGGTATACCCACAAAACTTACTCCAACTTCAAAGTGTTCCAGCGTCCCAAGCATCCAAAGATCTATGAGGACATAGAGTTTTTGCATGCTAGTAATAAGAAGTTAGAAAAACCAAAGAACATATTCTCATTCTTAAATGTTGAGTGACAAATAACCATACCATAATGAGAGAACTCGTGTTTGCGAGCGGTCAATAAGCATTTCGCCTCGACTTCTGCCTCGCTTAAAAGGATTTTATGATAACCACACTCAATAAAACGACTTTTTATGGGTCTCACATGTGTGCAAGTAGGAATGAAAACAGAAATCCTGCGCACGTTGAATGGTGGGAAGAAAAACTTCTGAATTATTTCTGGAGACCCCACTAAATCGTGGGGAATAAAAGACTTTTTCTGATGATCTCTAAGAAAGGAAATCAATCATATGCAAGGATGGGATTAATCACCTACCTTCACATCCGATCGACAGTAATGGTAGCACCACTCTCACGACATCCAATAGAAACGTCTTCGTTCGGCTCATCTTCTTCGTCGTCATCGGTCTTCAACTGTTGATGATAAATTCTTGAACTTCGTAAAACTTCGAGAATTTGTAACTCTTTTCTCTTCAATTTCCTTGTTGCTTGAAACTTCCTTATGGATTTTTCTTCCTTGTGACCTTATTGAACAAAAAAAAACAACCTAAACGCAAATATTTTTGTATTTTTTTTTTCTTTTTGATTTTTTTTTGATTTTTTTTTTGAATAAAAGATTGCAACTACAATAATAAAAACGAAACCAGAAATAACATGGCCATGAATGAAGTACTTTATCACTTTAATCTTCACAACTTGTACTGTCTTCGTATCATAAACTTCAATAATTCTCATCATTTGATTTTCTTCCCTCTTGTAAATAAGTCTTCATACTTCGATATATAATTACGCTCATTGTATTGTAAGTCTTCAACATATATGTAAAAATCTTCTTATTGTTGCTTTACTTGGATATGAAATTTTGCTCTTACTCGTATTGTTGCTTGTAAACCTCAAACGTATTCAACTTTCCTTGTAGATTTTGATGTCGCTCCGCTCGTTGATGATGATGTGTGTTTCTATGGATCTGTTGTTGGCGAGAGAGAGAATGGTGCTAACTGCAAATCAAACTACAAGAAGGTGGTTTTCATCTATAGACGTCACCCTCATGATTAACAAAATTAGCACTCAAGAGATGAAAAATAGTGCTGAAAATGGTGCGAAGTTGGGTAGCTCACCATTCTACCCGGAATTAACGTACGGTGATACACACTCAAAACAAAACTTTTTAGTCATCTAGAAAGAATTTTAGGTCTAGTGCTTCACTTGATGTAAAATAGGTAGTCTCCACTAATGATTGATCAGAAACTCTAATAATGCATTTCCCTCCGCACCTCATTTTCCACCGGCATGATTAAATCCATTATTTAACACTCTAACAAGTAAGAAATATGAATGTAGTTCCCCAATACTTCCAAGTTCAGTTATGTCGGTCAGAAATCTTTATGTAAACATACCTAGAAGTATGCTAGTGACTCTAAAATCTCCACAAGTTAAAGGTTTTTATGCAAATATTTAGAAAATTTTGAAAAATCGACTATATGCAAAATATCCAAACACTCCCCCACATTAAACTTTACATTGTCCTCAATGTAATTGACTCATCCTAAGTAAAATAAAGGTAAGAAATCCTAATATGATATGAAAAAGAAGAAAACTAAAGACAATAGGATAGAAAATACAAAACCTATGGGTTGCCTCCCATGCAGCGCTTAGTTTAACGTCCTCAGCCTGACCTTCTCGTTATCGTCCATACACAAACAATTTGAAAATCTGGTAGTCCACCCAGAAAATAATCTGTAATTCTAATAAAAAATTCACATAATGATTAACATAAGATATGAATAATGAAATTGTTGCTTTACGGAAGTTTCCCCCACACTTACATTCGGAAGTGGATAGAGAACATAAAATATGGGAACTTCAATAGGTTCCTCTCGGTGAACCTACACAAAGCTAGAATTAAACACATAAAGTGGTAGATAATTAGAAGTAAAATAATACTTAAGAATTTTAGAATCACAAATACTCAATCCTAAGTAATGTGGATTAAAAGATTTAGAAATATGCAAAGGAGTAGACAAACCTTCCACAATCTCTTGTATTACAGGATCCTCATCATTCTTAAAGAATTGTAATGAATTATTTACCTCATTTGTAGTGTGGTCCCCTAACAAACTATTTGGCCATACTTCGTCAGTTTCTGCTTTTATCAAAATCTCAGCATCATTATCATCCTTGGCTAGCTCAATTGGGTCTTCCACAACTTCAATGAATTTGGTTTCATTCTCAATCTCTATCTATTCAACAACCTCTTCATCGAAATCAGAATCATCTCCTAGAAATTCTAGTTCATTGGTGCAAATCTTAAAATCATTATTTGAGTACGTTACACCATTTATAACAACGGTTATATCATATCCATTCTCCTCCTTTTGAATAGGCGAGTGATTGTTATAATGATCAGAAGTTGAAATAACATTACCATTATTGAAAGTATTTTCCAAAGGTTTCTCATCTTCATCAGAGTCTTCGTCAACCTCATAATCTTCAATATCCCAACGACGTTGAAGTTCCGTTCGTATTACTTTGTTGATTTCTTCGAGGGTCTTTTCTGATGCTCCAGCTTCTTCTAACTGATCATATTTCTTAGAAAGTTTTCTGATATTAATACGTTTTCCGCCATTATTCATAATGGAATTTTCAGACCGTATCTCTTCTTTTGACATAAATGAAGAAAGAACATGATAAAGAGGAGTAGATATTTCCAAACTCTCTGTCATCTGCACATTACTAGAAAATAACTGATCAGAAGTATAACTATCCTCCCATCCCTGTGATTGCTCACTTACATACCCGTCATAAGGTTGTTGATATGTTTGAGAGTATCCATAAGGCTCCGTAGGGTATGGTTGGTAGTTGTTGTATGAATGAGACTGAAATCCATATTGATTACCACTATTATATGTTGATTGGTCTTGTGCTCCATACATATTATTTCCGTAAGGAAACATGTCGACTCACATATAAAGACAAAAAATCTAAAAACAA
The DNA here is from genome assembly GCF_003573695.1 of Papaver somniferum. Classification (NCBI taxonomy): domain Eukaryota; kingdom Viridiplantae; phylum Streptophyta; class Magnoliopsida; order Ranunculales; family Papaveraceae; genus Papaver; species Papaver somniferum. The sequence goes on along the minus strand of NC_039360.1, from coordinate 88,471,801 downwards.
ATATAAAGACAATCTAAACAAATAACAAATCAATTAACAACCGTTCCCCGGCGCAAAAATTTGATGTGTATCGTAGGTGCAACAAATTAATCAATATATTTCTCACTAATCAAATAATAATATAGCAGTAGTAAGGATCGTTCCCACAGAGAGTTGTGTAATTGATATGTTATTTGGAATAGCTAAACAAAAAAAATTACTAAAAAGGGGGTTTGTTGAATAATTAAAATAATAATAAACAATAAGATGAAAATATTATTAGGAGTCATTCGCCGTTACCAAACGTTGACTTGCATAATATACTCGTTTACCTTTCGTAAGAATCATATTCATCAACCGTAGAATATCAGGTATGCTTAGTTATCCCCAAGGTTCCTTGTGTAATTTGATACCGAAGCGCTCGCATATCAGATTTTATCCAACCGAACCACCAAATAGTAGCGCACCCAAGGTGTAACCCAATCAGAAGCTTTAAGTTATGTGAACTTAGGTTGATCCTAGCAGTTAGACTCTTAGCGCAAGGTCCATTTACTAGTGTTGTCTTCACTCGCAATTGCTCCACAGAATTCCTCTACAAGGTTTCGCGATTTCTACTTGTGTAGGAGATGCACGACAATTACGGATCACTCAACTCTCATCTAGCAATAGAATGATCAATATATAATAATCCAATTGTACACTTGAATAATCTAGAAATCAATCATAAACCCTGGGTATATAAAAGACAATCGATAAAATAATAAAAACTTCAAATAGTCTTTGTATAATAATCAAGCTTCACGCCCGAAACTATGAATTCTTCCTAATAAATAAAAGTTTAGCTTCTCATGATTACATCGTGGTTTCCCCCTAAAGGGGTAAACCCTAAAATATTAATGAAGAACAAAAGTGTATTATGAGATGTGTCCTTTTTCCTCTTTGTTAAGAAGTGTCTTTTATAGATGTCAAAGTAGTATAAGTGCCCGTGCTTAATTTCGTGCGAAGTAGGTTGCCAAACTCTAACCAAAATAAGTCATGTCAAAAGGGTTGGCCGTGTATTGTGATAGACGCATTTATGTGTCTATTTTGTTCTCAATGTTCTGTATTGTTAGACTCGATTAAGTACTTATTGTGTTATTTTGTGTTCTTGTAGGAAACTTTAGAGAAATAAGCCCTTGCGGCAAAATGGGCTCAAAAAGCAGTGTTTTACACGCCGGAGAAATGTACCGTAGGCACCCCAGAAATGCGCCGGAAGCGTCCCAGAGGAACCCAGAAAAATTATTATTTCCACCCCAATTGATATTCGCACCCCAACACTCTGGATAAGGGGCACCTTCTTCAACAATTTGAATTTGTGTTTTTGGCGGGAAATGAAGTTTTCAACTGGCAGAATTTTGATTGTCAAAATGAATGGGTTAGAGTGCGATTCAATCGCTGAAAATTGCCAGAAAGATGTGATTTGGCATAAGGAACAAAGTTTGGGTGGTGGTTTCGATCAAATTTGGCTGGAATACGTGTTTTGATTCTCGAGTTCAAAACAGGGCAAGCATGCACTGGAGGATGATAATCACGCGTCATGGAGAGTTATGGACGTGTTCTGATGATGTGGAATGGCTCGAGCATCACTTTGGGTCGTGAAGAATCGATTTGGAGCGTGGAGGGAGGAAGTTTACGCAAGAAATTCCAAGTTTGGTAAGAAAATATTCGGAAAATATTGTTATTCACTGCCCGCATAATGAAGAATTATATTGGAGTTATTGGCGATATTTGGAGCTGTTGTTGGGTATAAATAGGCTCTTTGGGTCTACTAGAGAGGGTGTTGAGAGTTTTGGGAGCTAGGGAGAGCTAGAGAATACGAAATCAGAGTTTAACAAAACTCTGTTTCTGCTGCTGCATGAAGATGAACACGAAGAACTATAGACTGTAAGAGACTGTCGTTCTTCAACAGTGATAGCGACAGTGGAGTGTGGGTCGTAGTTTCCCAAAGACTACAACATTTCATATGTATCGTTCTTGTGTGACGCTTCTTGTGGGTCGCACATTAGCTGTTTACACCATTTTCTCTTCTTCTCATCATCTGTAAACCATTTTTGAGCCATAATAAATTATTTTGAGAGCAGTTATACTATGATGATCTAATTCCCTCGTAACCAAGGCAATGGAGGAAAATATTCACGCAACATAAATGGGTAACTATTTCATTTAATTATATAATTCACCTAATCGCTGCTTTTGCAGAGTTTTAAATTGTTTGAATGATTGTCTTAATTATTTGTTATTCAGTTTGATAGGTTATGCTTGGTTTAATATCTTGATAATCTATGCTTAAGGTTTACAAATAATGTTTGAGAATCTATATGATTGATAGTGAATTAAAGATAAAAGAGGACTTAAGAATTGAATAGAGTTTTGAAATATTTATCATTCAATTTTGCATAATAGTGGAATCTAGTGTCTTGGTTACCTCTCGCACCCATTGTTAATAATTTTGTATATAATTTTATTAAATCTTTAAATTTAATCTTCACAAGTCCGAGAGTTTGAACCTCATTACTACAACCCACGAAAAATCATTAATCATTTTGGCGCCGCCGACGCGGATTTGTACTTAGGTAGAATTTTTAGGTTTTTTTTTTACTATTATTTGTTCCTTTTTACGTTTCTTTTTGTGTCTTTGATTTACAGGTTCGAAGTGGAATACTAAGGACTTGGGAACAAAAAGCTTAAAGCTAAAAGCTAAAAGAGAAGAAAAAAAGACATAATTTTTTTTTTAGGATTTGTAAATAGGTTTTATTTTTCATAATTTTTGTAATTTTTGGAATTTTTATTTGGACTTTATTCTGGACAATTGGACTTTATTCTTTTTTTAACCCTACGGAATGGTATTATTAAAAAAAAAAAAAATTATATAAACTGTGTGCAGGGAAGGACGACGATTACTATATCGTCTCGGCCCCTCGGGTTCGTACATGACATAGGAGTCGTGGCCCGAGTCGACTTCAACGGTTCATCCCCCGTCTGGTACGGGAGGTAAGTCCATCGAAACACTCGCGAATCTCCTGTCAGCGGGTTTACTGTATTCCTTAAGGTGATTCATTGATTGAGGACGAATTTGGACTGTTTTTAAATTCCTAGTAAAGGGCAAGGCCTGGACAATACAAGATAAGGGTTCGGATTTCATCACCGCTCCCTTCTTTCCCGCCTTAGGAAAACGAAACCTAACGCGAACCCAAGCTTTAAAATTTGGAATAGAACGAGACCGATAGGGTAACGAGCTTAATAGGAAACTCGTTCGAAAAATATTGGTTGCTCTTTAAGCACACTTCAAAGTTCATGATGGTTTCTGTGAGTTGAATGCGTGACTGCGCCGCCTTCTAATGCGGTGAGGCCTTAGGTATCAAAGCTCCACTGAGCTTCCCTCGCCTCAATTCAACTTACTTTGACTCGGATTGATTCCAGAGGGGTTTTCTCAAATTGTAACGAATTCCTTTTCGAAGGAATAGAAGCTGGTCTAGAAAACAATCTAAGTGGAGCCATCATGCTTTTTGTTTGCTAGAAATTTTTAGGTTTGTTTTGGTGGAGTCGAGTCGGCCTTGTTTGTGGTTGTGTAGAATTCCCTTGCAATTAAGAATGTCGAACCGGTATGATAGAAGCCAATACAATGAGTATCGACCTGAATTTGAATATGGACATCATCAGTTTTATGACCATGGTGGGAATAGTAGTTGGGAACGCCAACCTTTTCAAGGTTATGGTTCATACCATAGTGAGTCCAATTACTATCCACACACGAATTGGTCTTACGAGCAAGAAAATCAGGAATATTATAGTACTAGTCATGCGTTTTTGGAAAATTACTTAAAAACTAGTCCTGATTATGACATTTCTAAACCTGTTCAATCTCTAGAAGAAACCTACCAACAAGTTCGAAGGGAGTATGAACGTGCAATTAGTTCAAGAAAAGAGAGTACACAACGGTCTAAGATATTCAATGAGACTTGTGAACGTATAAGTGTTACGCTCAGTGAAATTCAAGCATGTTTAGAGGCAGAAAATGAACAGTTAGCTAATGCTGCTCGAAATAATCTAAATTTCCAAAATAGTGTTTCCAATTCTACCCTTGATATCAATAGTGAATATTTGCCCAATCTAGAGGACGAGGTTAGAATAAAAGACACTACTTTAGATGAGGTTCATGATGATTATGATGAAGATAATATTGATGAAGAATCATACATTTGTAGGCATAGTGATCCGGAACTAGTTACTCCATTTGAGCTTCATAATGATAATATTATTTCTGGTTCATATCCCAATAATTTTAATGATTATTCACCTATTCAAAAGGATGTGGATCTGACTAGAGATACCACCGTTTTAGACGATGTAGTTCATGATCCTTTAGCCTACAGAGTATTGGACAATCCATTATTTGATGAACTTATTAATGGATCGGAGGAAGTAACTTTGATTAACATCTTAGTTAATGAGCCTTTATATGAAACTTTCTCTGATAATCCTTTATATGATTGTGATGATGGTTTAGAGGAAAGAGTCTACCCTGAGAATACTGTTTTAGAATCTAGCGATTTAGAAACACTAGTCTTAGAAGATGATAAACTCGTAGAAATGAGTGAGGATGAACCCAACTTAGAAGAATCTATTGACCATTTCCAGGAATCTGATGACCTAGAAATTAGGGAAGTTGTGACTAGTCTTTCTAGAGACACAGAAAACTCTAAGTTTGGGGGTGATTATCATTCTCCGTGTGCTTTAACTCTTAAGTACCCTCTGTAGGACTTGACATTTGTGCCTCAACCATCTTACAAGATTATCTTCATACACGTTTTCCCGAACCTAATGATGTCCAGAAAGAAGCTCAGTTGTTAGAAACCCATCCTCTGGTTGATGTGGTTAACCTAGGCTATGATACCAGATTGACTTTGTTTTCCCACCAAATTTTCAACCCAATTGTGGGAACTTTTGATTTTAAGATGTGTCGGTTATTAAGTTTTGAGACTAAACCTAATCACTTTAGGATATTAGGGTCGACACATTTTCTTAAGGAAGACCACCTCTTTCATTGTGGTCAGCTGTGTGAGTCAAATCTGACTTACTTAGAGGATCCCCAATTATTCAGGTTGTTGTTATGTGATTAAGTTCTTAGTTGAGTTTTTCCAGACTCTAATACCTGAACCGGATCTTAGCTTTGAGGAAATCCAACCGATGAAAACCTTTATTAGACCCTTTTAGAACCTGAACCTGAACCACAACTAGATGTAGTTGTCTTAAACAAGGGTATGTTCGGTATCTTTTGGTCTGTTGCAGTTTCCTCTTCTTGTGGGTAACACTTTTTGATCCAGATGACCACAGTTATTCCGGCTACTACTATATGATTCTACGTGGTGACTAATCCTTGCTTAGTCTGGCTGAAGACTTTAAACTTAGCACTTCTTGGGAGGTAACCCAATATTCATGCGACACGGTAATATCCTTCCTTATCTCTTTTGCTTCATAGTAACCGTTTCTCCTTGTTCATGTTTTAATTTCATCTTTAGAACATTGAGGACAATGTTAGATTTAAGTTTGGGGGTATGGGAGAAACTTTTTAGTTGCAATAGTAAACTCCAGAGCCTAGAAATTTATGCTATTAGGTGCACTAACCAATCTAAGTGGATGGGAACATTTGGTTTAGGAGTTGAGGACCAATCTGACTAGATGGAAACATCTAAAGAGTCTATTCATAAAAGCACAAAGCTCAGGTGTTAGAAATAACATGATAGTTTCGCCATATCTCGTTGAGTCCTTTTCACTTCTATTTTTATTTTTTTCATTTTAAACTATGTTTTTCTAAGTAATTAGGTGGGGCACACGATCAAGTTGTTACCATTGCTAGAGTAAAAAAAAAAAAAGGTCGAGACCGGACCAATTAGACCAATCGGAATAAATATTAACACTTGGATAGCAATATGCGTGTGTTCTCCCTGTTTCCGTCGCCTAAGCAAGCGTGGAATGCAGGACCCGTGGGAACTATCGTGTAATATGCTGACAAGAAGCATGCGCTTGGATCCAAAAGATCTATTCATGCCGTTAAAAAAAAAAGTCGAGAAAAAAGGTTATTATTCTATGTAGTCAACCATTGGTTCCCTTGTATATGCCAGTTTATTGATCTAGATTTAGGTTATCGGCCGCTGGTTCCCTTGTATATGCCAGCAGTGTTGATATTAGTCAGACCGGTATCTTAGTCTATTAGGATAGGTTCATTTTAGCAGTGGCCTTCAGACAGATATGGGAAACACCTTTCACTTTTCAACCATCTACATTTTTCTTTTTCCATCTTCTTGATCTTTTCATGTGATTAGTTTGACTCCGAGTATGATGTCCATAGTGAAACTATCTTAGTAGAGCTCTGTCACTTATATGAATTTTAGTATGCTTGAGTGCAAATTCGTGTACAACAATTGGAATTTCGCATCAGGGTTCTTCCTCCCATAAGCAATAAGTATGCCAACCAATGAGGTTCTTTAGTGCCTTCCAAGGTTCTGCGTAGATAGATAGGGTCTGGAGTAAAGGTTTTGGGGTAAACCTCTGGTAAACCTTCCCGAGATTAACTCGGTCACTATTTTATTTTGTAGTTTTGATTTGCTCGGGACTAGCAAATAATAAGTTTGGGGGTATTTGATAGACGCATTTATGTGTCTATTTTGTTCTCAATGTTCTGTATTGTTAGACTCGGTTAAGTACTTATTGTGTTATTTTGTGTTCTTGTAGGAAATTTTAGAGAAATAATCCCTTGCGGCGAAATGGGCTCAAAAAGCAGTGTTTTACACCCCGGAGAAATGTACCGTAGGCACCCCAAAAATGCACCGGAAGCATCCCAGAAATGTCCCGGAGGAACCCAGAAAAATTATTATTTCCACCCCAATTGATATTCGCACCCCAGCACTCTGGATAAGGGGCACCTTCTTCAACAATTTGAATTTGTGTTTTTGGCGGGAAATGGAGTTTTCAACTGGCAGAATTTTGATTGTCAAAATGAATGGGTTAGAGTTTGATTCAATCGCTGAAAATTGGCAGAAAGATGTGATTTGGCATAAGGAACAAAGTTTGGGTGGTGGTTTCGATCAAATTTGGCTGGAATACGTGTTTTGATTCTCGAGTTCAAAACAGGGCAAGCATGCACTGGAGGATGATAATCACGCGTCATGGAGAGTTATGGACGTGTTCTGATGATGTGAAATGGCTCGAGCATCACTTTGGGTCGTGAAGAATCGATTTGGAGCGTGGAGGGAGGAAGTTTACGCAAGAAATTCCAAGTTTGGTAAGAAAATATTCAGAAAATATTGTTATTCACTGCCCGCATAATGAAGAATTATATTGGAGTTATTGGCGAGATTTGGAGCTGTTGTTGGGTATAAATAGGCTCTTTGGGTCTACTAGAGAGGGTGTCGAGAGTTTTGGGAGCTAGGGAGAGCTAGAGAATACGAAATCAGAGTTTAACAAAACTCTGTTTCTGCTGCTGCATGAAGATGAACACGAAGAACAATAGACTGTAAGAGACTGTCGTTCTTCAACAGTGACAGCGACAGTGGAGTGTGGGTCGTAGTTTCCCAAAGACTACAGCATTTCATATGTATCGTTCTTGTGTGACGCTTCCTGTGGGTCGCACATTAGCTGTTTACACCATTTTCTCTTCTTCTCATCATTTGTAAACCATTTTTGAGCCATAATAAATTATTTTGAGAGCATTTATACTATGATGAGCTAATTCCCTCGTAACCAAGGCAATGGAGGAAGCTATTCACGCAACATAAATGGGTAACTATTTCATTTAATTATATAATTCACCTAATCGCTGCTTTTGCAGAGTTTTAAATTGTTTGAATGATTGTCTTAATTATTTGTTATTCAGTTTCATAGGTTATGCTTGGTTTAATCTCTTGATAATCTATGCTTAAGGTTTACAAATAATGTTTGAGAATCTATATGATTGATAGTGAATTAAAGATAAAAGAGGATTTAAGAATTGAATAGAGTTTTGAAATATTTATCATTCAATTTTGCATAATAGTGGAATCTAGTGTCCTGGTTACCTCTCGCACCCATTGTTAATAATTTTGTATATAGTTTCATTAAATCTTTAAATTTAATCTTCACAAGTCCGAGAGTTTGAACCTCATTACTACAACCCACGAAAAATCATTAATCATATTGCAGCAAATAATGGGATCATGTCGTGGAGAAAAGTCCAAGCCAAATAATATATCACTTCATCTGTAAGTTCCGTGGAACTGACTGTACAACCTTCAGTTTTCCTCCCCTTTTGAACGACTTTATCGAGATTATTGTCAATGACCATTTTCCATCTGTTATTAACCCACAACACCGTCACTGCATTAATCACCTTAGTTCCGCTTCCCTTACATCAACAATCTCTATCTACATCTCCTCCGACCATCTCTCTTTCACGGTTTACCATTTCTTCATCGATCTCGGCCAAACTCTGTACAACACCAAAGCTCGTCTCTGCTTCCATCATTCAGTATCGTCACTGCCATCAAGCTCTATCAACAACTCCTCCGACCATCTCTTCTTTCACACATTACTTCTTCATATGATATCGGATTGACCCCATTCTTTCGCCGTTTGCTTCGTCTTTTCGTCCTCTTCAAGACGATGACATGAAGTTCTAGATTTGAGAAAATTCCACTTGGTCTTTGGTCCTTTTCCACTTCTTTTCGGATGATTCACCTAATTAAATATAAATAAGAGAAAACACGAGTAATATACAATAATTTGCAAGAATATAAGCAATTACTAACATGAAATTAACACTATATATATGTGAAATATGCACTTATCATCACATTATATGGAGCTGGTTGTGTGGGATTTTTGAAACTTTTTTCCCTACATCCTTTGAAGAAATGCTTTTCTTGGCAAAGAACAAGAGTTCCGCAGTCAAGGAGGTGCGGAAAGTAACTCCTTTGCGTACAATGAAAGAGTTATGGTTTATGAGAGATAGATGTGTTTATGAGAACTTTAATATAGACATCATCAAAGATACTTCAATTTACAGCTGACAGTGATGTGAAAATCAAGCTCTTATTTGAAAGTCAGCCTTTGATTTGCAGATTCTAAGGAATTTTGGATTGAAGCCTCGACAAGTGAAAAATATTAGAGCAATACATATCCTTTTTCAATTGCCAAGTACAAACAACCTTGTTTCTGCTATGATGGAGCTTCTAGGGGAATCTAGGTCAAGCAGGAAATGGGTTTATTGGTAGAAACAATGGAGGTGCCTTTGTTGTAGCTATGTTAGAGGTATTGGGAATAACTACAAATTACTTTGCTGAAGTAACCGTTGTTCTGAAGGCAGAAGAATGGGCAGTTAGTCAAGGTCTTATCAATATATGCTCCAGAATAGACTCTAGAGCATTAATAATTGCCTTCCAGTCATTGAAGATCCCATGGTTTACTATTAACATGTGGAGGATAATATGCTCTTTTATTCCTCATTGGAGTTTCATTCAAAACTATAGAGAAGTTAATTTCTCAGCTAACATTCTTGCAAAAAAAAAGTTGTCAGTCTTTCAAGAGGTGAATTCATGATATATGATGATAACCAGAGTTTTGGGGATGATGGAAAATCCTCATCAACCATATTTTAGAGTTCTTTAAAAAAAATTGTAGAGGCCTGATTAGTTTTTTTTTTCTTTTTTTTTGAGTGTGTTCCCTTAGTTGACTTTTCGTATTCTTTGGCTTCACTTTTGCTTTAATAAAATTTTGATTATAAAGAAAAAAAAAGTATATTTCTAGCTTTACTATGTTCTTTAACAAAACTGCATCAAAATTAATCTTAACAAAAGGTCCCACAGGTTTAGCCCATCCAACATCTCTATTCATCCTAGCTAGTACATATGTGTTATGTAGCGACCAATTGATGCATCACATTCCTTCATGAATTGGTTTATCTGGTCAACCAGTACTCTAGGATGAATATCAATATTTTCAAACACTTAGGAGCACTTGCTCTTCCAAATAAACCACAAAGTTGTTCATGTAATTACAATAATCTCGCGTCTTTGATCCACAATTTCAAAGAACCATTAAACCACTCACCAATCCAATCAATTATACTAAAATTGACAATTCTAAAGACTAAGACAAGATCAAGTGAAAATCAGACCCTCTCAGCATAATCACAATCAATAAATAAGTGTTGCAGACTCTCCGGATGACTCCTGCATAAAGGACAATTAACATCTACATTATGAACATATCTAGATATTTTATCATTTAAAACTAAACAATTTTGTATGCATTTCTATAAGAACAACAATATTTTAGGTGGCAGTCTAGATATCCAGAAATTATTTCAGGGGAATTGGTGGTTAGGTATAGAGGTTCAATCCTACTAGTTAGAATAGTTCTATAAGCACTTTTCACTGAAAACAAGTCGTTGTGATTTTGAATCCATCTAAGCCTATCGCCATTCATGAACCCTAACATGCATAATACGTTTACTAACCGTGGAATCTAATTATGTTATCATATCCCTAATCTTGAACCATCACCTATTTCGTCAGAACAATTTTGTTTGATGATCTCTAGACATTCTCTAATCCCTTTCCAAATCCAAGAACCTCTGGATGGAAAATGATCAACTAAAATTTAGATATCTTCAAAGTATTTATGCTTAAGGATTGTGACCCGTAAAGTTTCTGGTTGGTCCAACATCCTGCGCGCCAACCTGGCCAATAAAGAAAGATTCATCATGTCAAATCTTTAAATACTGAGAACATCCAATTTATTTTTGGAAGAGTCACATGGTCCCATTTCTTAATATAAATACCTTTAGATTCTTGTTACTTATTCTACCAGAATTTCATTTGTATTATCCATTTTCCTGGTAAGCTCCTTAGGCATTGGAAAAAAAAGGCCATCTAGTGAGAAGCAATAACTCCAAGGACACTTTAGGTGAGAACAGTTTTGGTCGTAGGGTTAAGGTACTTAGACAGCTAGATAACAAGTTTATCTTTGAAATTCCAAGAAGGGGTTCAAAAGACTTCGGCTTATTCCTTTGCAGAAGCAAGGGAACACCTAAGTATTTATCTTCTAGACCCAAGATATTCTATCCTTACTAATTCTAGCTTCTAGAAAAATCAAGCAATTATCGGTGAAGAATAAATAGCTAATCGCCAGTCTATTTTTGCTGACTCTCACACCATGAAAATCACCTTTTTGTTCAGCAGCTAATAAGCATTTGCAAAAAAATTCCACACATAAAATAAACAAATAAGAGGAAAGGATATCTTCTTGACGAAGGTCCATCTTCGGCAAGAATATGTCACCTGGTGCTCCAGGATTGACGTAGAAACCGTAAGAATACACTGTCCAATTAACCTGCAGACATCATCATGGAATCCAAGTTTTTCAAAGAATGTAAAACAAAATCGCACTCAACCCTGTAGAGTGCCTTTGATATATCCAATTTAATGGCCATAAGACATTTATTAGACCATTTTTTCATAGTTTCCATCAGCTCATAAGCAATAACAATGTTATCCGCCAACTGCCTATTTTGGAAAATAGATGCTTGATAGGGTGAAATAATTCAACTATATAAAGACCTAAGTCTGCTAGAAATGATCTTAGAAATTATCTTACACGAGTAAAGATCCCTAAAAATTGTTTGTAAAACAATTTCATATAGCCTTGAAGGCGATTCTGTCGATTGTTATAATCGTTCTAAAATCCAAATACATTTTCGAGGGCGAATTACATTGGCTTCACGTAGTTCTACATTACTGTGAAGATCCATGACCACCGGATGCGATCGTGTTTTTGATATACAACACATATTACTCCTCTGTTATAGGAGAATCAAATCTTAAAGAAGAGATAAGTTTGTTCTTGATGAAGAATAACAATTCAAATTGTGAAATCAAAAACTTTACACCATCCCTCAAATAGCATCGATTTCCTCAACGAACTACATGAATTTAGTACTTTTGTTGTATTTTAGAATATATAGATTTTGTATTTGTTCATTGTTTCAATTATGATGTATTCGATTCTTGTAAGCATTCTCGCTAATATATGAAACTGGGAGCGTTTGCTATTGTTCCTTCAAAAAAAAAAAAAAGTGCATCCATTTTATTCGGCAGTCCTGCTTCATGAGTTTCCCAATTTAATAATTGTGGACTTTGGTTTTTTTTTGGGCCTGAGCAAGCTCTCCCCAATCTGGAGTCTGGACTCGGGATCCAATTAGTCAGGCTAATGTCCAATTAGTCATGGTTACGGTTATACATGATCTAAACTTTGGGCAGTTAAGATTGGCGCCTAAAAACTCAAACTCTCTACAGAATCTGAAAAATCAAAACCTAAACCAAATTCCAGTACAACATAAGATCAAAAAAATACTAGAGTGAAAATAATCAAACGTAGTCACTTGATAAGCACGATTTTTGTTCTCATTTCACTACAAGTCCTTATATCCCAAATCTCTGCAAATTCAATCAATGAGTGCCCACAAAAATGTGGTTCCATCAAAATACCATTTCCTTTCGGGATTGGAAATCAATGTTCATTATCACCATTTTACGAAGTTTCTTGTTCAAACCACACTCCATATCTTGTCACAACTGATCACCAAATTTTAGGCATAACAAATGGCGAATTACGTATAAATTCAACTTCTTATATTGCTAAAGATTGTTAAAATCAAAATAGTACAATAACCCATATTTCATTACCAGAAAACGGACCACTTTCAGTATCAGATTCATCAAGCAATTGGATGCGATACAGTTGCAGTAATTACAGATGATAAATCTTTCACTAGTGGTTGTGTTTCTCTTTGTTCAACACCAAGAAGTGTTGTTAATGGTTCATGTTCTGGAATCGGTTGGTGCGAATCCACTGTACCGAAAGGAAAACGGTATCTAGGATTAGGTACTAGTAATATGTTCGGTTACAAAAATGTTTCAGATTTTTATAATTGTAGTTATGCATTTGTTGCTGAGAAAGGAAGTTTTAGATTTGTGGAAAATGAATTAAGAAATTTTTCAGAGACTGCGAAAGATATGGCTATGAGATTGGATTGGAGTATAGGTAATTATAATTGTTCAAGTGCAAGTGGTAGTTTTATCTGTGGGAAGAATAGTTTCTGTGTTGATTCTACAATGGGTACTGGTTATCTTTGTAACTGCTCTGAAGGGTTCTCTGGAAATCCATATCTGAATGGAACCAGAGGTTGTCAAGGTTGGTTTCTCTCTAACCCTTACTAGATTGAATGTCAGTTATCTTATATCATGGTAAAAAAAATTCTACTATCTATTGCTGTCATTACAGATATAGATGAGTGCACTGATTTAGAGAACAATCCGTGTGTTGGCGGCGCTCGTTGCCGCAACAAAGTTCCAGGGTATCAGTGCATATGTCCATTTAGTAGTGCTGGAGATGGAAGGAAAAACGGTTCCGGTTGTAAGAAGTTGTATCTAGTTATTGAAGCTGTTCTTGGTATGTTTATAGTTCTTGACATCCTTGTCTGGATTCTATTTCACATCAAATACTGCACTGGGCATAAACTTCTTACAAATTTTTAAAATTTGTGGATTCATTCTCATTCTGTGTTGTTGTTAAACTGTGAATTCAGGGACGGGACTGGGTTTAGGAGTGGTTTTATTATGCGGTTTATGGTTCTATTTTGCGCTTAAGAAACGAACTCTGGTCAAGCTCAAGGAGCAATATTTTCGGCAGAATGGAGGTTTATTGCTGAAGCAACAAGTTTCTAATCGGGAAGGCATGACGGAATGTGCTAGAATTTTCTCCTATGAAGAACTCAAAGCAGCAACACAAGATTATGACAAGAGTAGGATACTTGGGTCAGGTGGATATGGGACAGTTTATAAAGGAATTCTTGAGGATGGGAGTATAGTAGCCATTAAGAAATCTAAAGTTATGGATCAAAGTCAGATTGATCAGTTCATTAATGAAGTTGTCATCTTAACACAGATTAATCACAGGAATGTAGTAAAGCTTTTAGGATGTTGCCTTGAAACTGAAGTTCCAACCTTGGTGTACGAGTTCATTTGCAATGGAACCTTACACCATCATATCCACGAAAACGGAACTCAAATGTCATGGTCAAATCGGTTAAGGATAGCTGTAGAAACTGCCGAAGCTCTTTCATATCTCCACTCAGCTGCTTCAATGCCTATTTTCCATAGAGATGTGAAATCTTCAAATATTCTTTTGGATGAGACCTACACAGCAAAAGTTGCAGATTTTGGTATATCAAGACTGGTTCCACTAGATCAAACACAAATACCTACATTGGTTCAAGGGACATTGGGGTACTTAGATCCTGAATACTTTCAGACAAGTCAACTAACAGAGAAGAGTGATGTTTATAGTTTCGGCGTAGTTCTTGTCGAGTTATTGACCGGGCAGAAACCTGTTTCATTTGAAAGATCACAAGAAGATAGTAATTTAGCTATGTACTTTTTATCTTCATTGAAAACTAAGGATCTGAATGAGTTTTTAGACAAAAACGTAGTGAAAGAAGGAAATCTTGAAGAGTTGAGAAGAGTGACAGAATTGGCAAGGAAATGTTTGATTTTGAAAGGTGATAAAAGACCAACAATGAAAGAAGTTGCTCAAGAACTTGTTAACATTGCTGCATTCTGTAAACAAAGTGATCAAGTAGGAGAAGATGACAATGAACAACAATGGGCAATGGATTTGTTCGATCAAGCTAGCGACGATAGTTTCAACGCAGCATTATCTATTACTTATGATTTGGAGAGGTAAGGTAAAGCATGCATGGACCTTAGGTTTGTGTTGGCCACATGCAGTGCAATCAAATGCGACATGCATTTCTAAATTCTGCCATTCTTTTTTCTTCTTCTCTTTTTTCCCTTTAAGAATGCTTTGAAAAGAAAAGAAAAAGAGCAAAAGAGAGAAATAAGCATTATCAGTTTAGTCAGTAAGAAGCTTTTGCACCTTTGCAAAAGAAGTCCAACGTACAGTCGCACTCAAACAGCTAGCTCTTGTGTAGTAATCTTTAATTCACTATACATGTAAATTATGATTGTCCTAATTTACTGTTATATTACTGAGGTAGCAGTGCACTTGAGAGTTGGGACCAATAAAAGGTCGTCATTAGCTTTATTCCTATCCTTTAGCTGCTGCTGGGTACATAATCTTTTTTTACTTGCAGATCAGAACAAATCTAAGCACCTGAAACACTTGTTGAATAATTGAGGATAGAGTCTACGCAAAGATACACCTTGTTCCTTAATATAAAGCATGTTCCTGATAAAGGCAATAATCCTAGTCATTAAGTGGGATGAATGTAGAAATTTTATCAAAACTCTACATATTTTAAGTAGGTTAGTAGACTAATGAATGATCAATCAACTAGCGGGTCGAATTAGATTCTACGAAAAAATGCATTTGTAAGGATTAAGCAAAGTAGATGCTTACAATAAGAATATTATTAGGTAGCTCATTCAAAGCCAGATTAAACTCAGCCCTACAAAAGAATAAACACATCAATATAAACAAGTACATACATTTCTTGCCCATAAAACACAACATAGAAACCCCTACAAGCCATGAAGATTGACAAGGAAATTTCTCATCCAATTCATCGCCATCACAAACTCAAACTCGACTACACTGAAATCCCATTCAATTGCGAAGGGTGCAAAGAAGCTGGTATAGGTCCTCGGTACAGATGCCAAAAATGTGACTTTGACCTGCACAAAAACTGTGCTGTTGGACCTCAATTCATCACTCATCCTTTCTACAAGAAGTGTGAGTTTGAATTGCATTACCGACCTCCTGGCACGGTCATGCGATATTGTGATGCATGTGGAAGTGATGTTCTGGGGTTTGTTTACCACTGTAAGAAATGTGGTTTTGACTTGCACCCATGTTGTGCAAATCTTCCACAAGTTTTAGATGATGGTAAACATAACCTTTACTTATCTGTTAAGATCTCAAGTTCTTGTCATCGATGTGGTGGTAAAGGATCTGGCTGGGCTTACAGATCTGAATGCAAGAACTATAACCTTCATGTATCCTGTGTTAAGCAAATGCTTCTAGAAAACTGGCAGGCCATGTACTTCAAAGTTGACCAGAACAAAGTTAGAGAGATACAAACAAGAATTCCACATCTAAAAGGAAACGTGAAGAACTATCGCAACGGAGGGAAAAGCAGTAAAGTGAAGAGGTATACTCAGATGGCAGGTAATGCAGTCAGTATTGTAGGATCCGCGATTCTCGGTGATCCAACAGCTATAATTGCAGCTGCTGTTAATGGTTTCATATCCAAGGCCTAAACAGATGATGTAAATGGAAGAAAATGGTATGGGTTACGATCGTTGAATCATGTTATGGTAATCCCTGTTTATCCTAGTGTTTCTATAAATATGTTAATTACGCTTGTCATGTGCAAACTTGAATACTGGTTATGTTGTGTATCTCTTGGTTACCGATATGTTTTCGGCCATCAACTCCTCTGTATATTAAAACTAATCCAAAATAAAAGAAGTTTATAGTATTGGTATACATTGATCTTCCAGTTTAGAGATTCCAAACTCACCAAATGGTTTATATTTAGAACGACATACCTGTATTAAAGAACTTTTGTGTCAGTTAGCGTGCATATAAGTAAGTAATCGGGCCTACAAATCCATTATATCTATCTATCTGCATCACATAACACAGTTTTTTGCCCATTTGACTGTCATATAACATCTCTTGAGGCATATATAAAATGTTCATAAATTTTATTAAGTTCACCTAGTGCCATTGCTATAAATAATACATTTGACGAGTTTGCATAATTCATAGATACAGATCCAAACAATATATGCATAAGAGAGGTACACATACACTGCAATTCACAGATTCACCCTGTAGATTTACATTGACTTTTTCATTATATATCTTGCATTCGTGATCACTACAAGACTCCATCCCCGAAAATCTTATATGAAATAGCTGCATCCAGTGCATAGTGAAGGTATCATCTGGTCGTCACCTAAACATACAAAAGTTAAGACTTGAGACCAGCTCATAAAATGACAATGCAAATTAAACGTAATATATAGAGTTAATTAGTGTTTGGGTCGTAGATTTTGGTACCTTTTAGTGTTTGGGTTCTAAGTTTGTCCGTTATAGTGTTTGGGTCGTAGACCCGTTAGTCAAAACGGTCAAATGGTCAAACTGTTAATGTCTGTTAACTTTTCTTAGTTAACCAATTTACAGGTTTTCCATTTCAAATTCTCGTTTTAAAATTTGATTTTACAATCTAAGTCAGAGGCTATAACTTAATCATACAGTATTAAACTCGATTTGACGACAGAGATGACTGCACGTGTTAGTCTAATATTAAATATCATCTTTTAATCCCTTGCATCCATCTCTCAAATCAACTGTAACAGCTTCAACTTCAGTCCTACATAGCCGCTCAATTTCTTTCGTTCATCACTGAAATACATGGGAGCAAGTAAGGTTCTTCCTGCTTTCTTGGCAACAAAACACACCAAATTTATAATGTATATTTTAACCTATTGATTCTCTTCTAACCTGTTGACGACACCCACTGAACCATGACTCATGGTTGTACAAAGCTAATGCAGACTGGATGGGGACTTCTGTCGAACACTTGCTGGACAAGACCTAGTAATGGTGTTGTTCATTACCGAATCATCTTGTGCAAATGCCAATGGAAAATCCCTGCAAATTCATATAAAAAAAACCCAGACATTTCTAATCATTTATAAGTCTTAAAGAGATATCAATCTCCCACGATACATTCCCCCAAGGCCCCAAACCATCAAAATATGCTTTAATGGTAGCTAGCTTGTTTATAATGGCAGTAAAACTCCCCTCTCCTCTACTGATTTCTTGTTGTAACTATGTAAAATACCAATCCAACACTAACCCATCCATACTTCTTGTGAAACTCTGAAATACTCGTTTCAGTTCATTTAGAATTTCAATGGCAGAAACATGACTTTACTCGGCCAAACTCTGTCTGAAACTCAACAGAACTCGACTACTCTCTCTTTGTCTCATGAACCAAAATCAAACCCATCTTTCCTCTTCCTACACAACTCTAATCCTTCCTCCATTTTCCACATTCACTTCACTTTTCGCATCGACTCTGATCTTCCCTAATAGGCTAACCATCGGCTAATTCAAAATTTTAAACGAAATTCATATTTAACTAAAGGAAGTTAACGGTTGTTAACAGTTTGACTGTTTGACTACCAGGTTTACGACCCAAACACTATAACGGACAAATTTGGGACCCAAACACTAAAGGATACCAAAATTTACGACCCAAATACTAATTAACTCTAATATATACCAACTACATTTATATATAAAGAGGTACATAGTCAATTACTTTCTTCTTCTTCTACCCGCATTGTTCTTTCCCTTGGTGAAATTATCTACAAGAGCACCTCCAACTCCTTCACCAAGTCCTTCGATTATTCCTCCTTGTTAAGGCATACAAACCGTGTGACACATAGTACACGTTTTCCCTTTAAGAGTTGGTTCTAAAAATAAGTCTTTTTGTATTTTAAGAAATTAGTTTAAGTTAGGAAACTATATTTCCTTGTAGTCCAAGGAAAACTTATATATATATATGTGCTTAGTAAAACTAGTTCATTATGTCAATCAATTAATAAAAAGAAGTTTTTGTTAAGTTTTGTTATTCTCTTCTTTAAGTTCTAAATTAAATCAAAACCAAAACTCTTGGATGTTTTAACTTGGTATCAGAGCAGGCTATTTGCGACGAGTCATTTGACCGCGCCTTTACTCCGCGTCACCCGATTTATTGTCCACGTGTTAGACCCAACGAGGCTACACGTGAGGGGGCATGTTGAGATTATTAGTCCCACATTGTCTGGGCAATCCAAGATCCTGCGATTTATAATTCTTAGGGCCTCTTCACTCATAGCCAATTGGTTTTGAGTTGGATGCCCGTATTCTAACAGTGGATTCCTGATAGTGGTGCTACAGATCACATCACCAATGATTTTTCTCGTCTTCAATTTCCTACTGAGTATACTGGTTCTGAACAAATAAGAATGGGTAATGGCTCTTCTATACCAATTTCTAATGTTGGTTCTTCTATTTTGGGCACTCCCAACCGTAAGCTGCAGCTTCGTAATGTTCTCTTCACACCTAAAATATCTCATAATCTTTTATCTATTTCTCGTCTCACTACTGACAACAATGTCTTATTTGAATTTCATCCAAATTTTTGTCTTGTGAAGGATCGATGTACCGGGAAGGTTCTTATTCGAGGGATTATGAAAGGTGGTCTCTATCAAATTGATTCTTTGTCTAATCATCCTCAAGCTTGCATAGGTGAACGTGCTAGTCTACAGTCCTGGCATACTAGAATGGGTCATCCAATGATGCGTACAGTTCGTAAAGTTATTTCTCAATTTTCTCTTCCAGTTTCTAATCAAACTATTAGTTTTTGTTCTTTCTGTCACGAACATATGAGTCATAAGTTACCTTTTCCTACCAGTAATACTGTTTATTTGCATCCATTAGATTTAATTCTCTCCGATGTCTGGGGACCCTCTCATATTTTGTCTACTGAAGGATATAAATATTATGTTATATTCATTGATGCGTATAGTCGTTTTACTTGGATGTTTCCTATGTCTCAAAAGTCTGATGTTTTCTCTCTATTTTTTCTGTTTCAAAAACATGTTGAAAATCTCTTTGGTCGTAAGATTAAAATTTTTCAAACTGATAATGCGGCTGAGTATCGCAAACTCACTCCACATCTTCAAAATTTTTCTTGAACGTCGTCATCGTCATATTCGTGAAACTGGTCTTACTATTTTAAATATGGCTTCTGTTCCGTCCTCTTATTGGTATGACTCCTTTTACACTACCTGTTATTTGATGAATCATGTTCCTTCGACTTCCGTTAATAATTCTTCTCCGTATGAAGCTCTTTTTGGTGTTCCACCTGATTACACTTCTCTTCGTGTTTTTGGTTGTCTATGCTTTCCTCACTTACGTCCTTATCGGTCTCATAAAATGGAGGCTCAGTCTTCTCCTTGTGTTTTTCTCGGATATAGTCCGTCTCATAAAGGCTATAAGTGTCTTCATGTTCCTACGGGTCGAATTTACGTCAATCGACATGTTACATTTGATGAGACTACTTTTCCCTTCGCCTCCACTTCGCATTCACCGTCATCGACTTCTTCACAGGTAATTCCATCCTTACCCGTTACTATGCCATCTTTGGATTCTGTTCATCCGCAGGTACAAGCATCCTTGGCAGTACTACCTACGAAAACAGTGTCCTCTCCAGCTTTGCGTTCAGACTCTCCAGCGTCTGTTCCTGTGCACTCTCTAATATCGGTTCCAGCCCATCTGTCTGCTACTTTTCCTCCTCCGGCCCATTCTCCAGAGTCTGTTCCTGTTTCCGCTGAAGCCCATTCTCCAGCGTCTACTACTTCTATGCAAGCCCGTGCAAAAGCTCCCGTTCCAACCTATCATTCAGCGTCCACGTCTTCTTCCGCTCAATCCCATATTCCATTGTCATCTTCGGTTTCATCTCCAGCCCATGATCAATCCCATCTTTCTCCATCAGTTCCAGTCCGTGTCTCCTCAACATCAAACTCAGCTCCGGTTTCGTTCACCCCAACAACAACATCTTTACAGCCTCCAGCTTCCACTCAGTCAACAACCTTGTCCAATCCTGTGCCATCTGTTTCTCATCCAATGGTTACGCGCGCAAGGGATGGTATTTTTAAACCGAATTCTAGGTATGCTCTTTTATGTGATTCTACTCTTGAACCTACATGTATCTCTCAGGATCATAAAGATCCTCAATGGCGTACTTCTTCCGACGATGAAATCAATGCTTTACTTCGGAATGGTACTTGGTCATTAGTTCCATATCATCCTTCCATGAATGTTATTGGTTGTAAATGGGTTTTTTCGAATCAAACGTAATCCTGATGGTACAATTGCGCGTTATAAATCTCGTTTGGTTGCAAAAGGATACAATCAACAAGAAGGGATTGATTACTCTGAAACATTTATTCCGGTTGTTAAACCATGTACTATTCGTCTTATTCTTACATTGGCTTTGTCTTCCAATTGGCCAATTCATCAACTTGATGTGCAAAATGCCTTTTTACATGGAGAACTTCAAGAAGAGGTGTATATGAAACAGCCACCGGGCTACGTAGATTCTCGTTTTCCTACGCATGTCTGCAAGTTGCATCGTTCTCTTTATGGTCTCAAACAAGCTCCCTGTGCGTGGTATCACAGGCTTAGTACCTTTTTGTTGCAAATTGGTTTTGTCACTTCGAAGTGTGACTCGTCCTTATTTCTCTATAACGGCTCTCTTGGTACTATCTATTTACTAGTCTATGTGGATGATATTATTGTTACAGGTTCTAACTCTACAAGTATTAAGTCTATCATTGATCGTCTACAACAAGAATTCGCAATCAAAGATCTTGGCTTCTTGTCTTACTTTCTTGGCATTGAAGCAGTTCGTACATCCTCTGGTTTGTTTCTCTCTCAACAAAGGTATGCTCATGATCTCCTTATTCGTGCGAAAATGGATGGTGTTAAGCCTATTCACACTCCACTTAGTACTTCTGGGGACATGTCTTCTGATCACAGTACCTTGTTGACTGATGCTACTGAATATCGTAGTATTGTTGGAGCCTTACAATATTTGACTTTTACTCGTCCGGATCTAGCATATGCTGTTAATAAGGTTTGTCAATTTATGCATGCACCCACTGAGTTTCACTGGGGCTTAGTAAAGCGTATACTTCGTTATCTTAAAGAAACATCTACGTTTGGTATTCTTCTTCGGCCGTCTTCTTCTCTACAGTTATCCTTTAGCGCATATACTGATTCCGATTGGGCTGGTTCTCTTGAAGATCGACGTTCAACCAGTGGTTATTGTGTATTCTTGGGTGGTAATATTATATCTTGGAGTGCTCGTAAACAAAAAGCCGTGTCACGTTCTAGTACTGAAGCAGAATATAGAGGTCTTGCTATTGCTATTGCTACTGCTGAAATTATGTGGATTCAATCACTTCTATCCGAACTTCATGTTTCTACTCAATCACCTCCAGTTCTATGGTGTGATAATCTTGGCGCCACATATCTTACTGTTAATCCTATATTTCATGCAAGGACGAAACATATTGAGATTGATTATCATTTTGTGCGTGATCAAGTTGCTTTGAAACTTCTTGATGTTAGATTTGTGTCTTCAAAAGATCAAATTGCAGATATCTTCACCAAACCTCTGTCTAAAGATCGATTTTCTCTACTAAGATTCAAGCTCACAGTTCAAGATCACCCATTACGCTTGCGGGAGGGTGTTAAGGCATACAAACCGTGTGACACATAGTACACGTTTTCCCTTTAAAAGTTGGTTCTAAAAATAAGTCTTTTTGTATTTTAAGAAATTAGTTTAAGTTAGGAAACTATATTTCCTTGTAGTCCAAGGAAAACTTATATATATATATATGTGCTTAGTAAAACTAGTTCATTATGTCAATCAATTAATAAAAAGAAGTCTTTGTTAAGTTTTGTTATTCTCTTCTTTAAGTTCTAAATTAAATCAAAACCAAAACTCTTGGATGTTTTAACTCTCCTAAGAACCCATAACCATATTTGATGCAATTCGAGCAGCGGTACCAACAAGGCTAGGTTTTTCAGGTGTGACAACAAATCCATTAGCATTAAGTCCATTAATCATGTTTTTAGCACAAACTGCATGTATGTGGTACTTGTCACAAACTTCACAGCCATAGGCTCGGCCTGGACGTTTGGTTTTGCACTCATTACATATGATCCCGACTTCAGTACTTATAAGTGTTGTTGATGGTAAGAGTTTCAACGTATGTGGGTGCAATGTTTTAAAATCCACTTTGATGTCGAGCTTAGAACAGCAAGGACGCATTTCAAAATTACATGTGCTGCAGCGAAAAGCATACCCTTTCGTGGACTTGCCACATATGTCACATCCCGACCTTAAGAATCCACCTGCACACGATTGAATAGGAATCTATAATTTATACAACATATCAGAAGAAAGGCACAGCTATGTGTAATATACTTATATACAAGTGCTAACAACATGTATAACCAACTTAGGGAATTATAATGAGTTGTATATTTTTTAGCACAAAATCCAGAACAGTATCAAATTCCTTCTACTGTCACTTGACTCACTGAGTTTTTTTGGGATAAAACCCCATTTTGAATTCGAACGAGTTTCCTTGTTTGAATGGTAAGATCTGACTTCCGAAAAGCAGATGAACATGTGTAAAAAATACCAATATAAGTTCAATGTATATTTGTGAGAAAAGAGGATCTAAGTAAAACTTTGTGTAAAGATACAAAATCATATATAATGATGCAAAATGTTATCATGTTACTGTGGGTAGAACGTATTACTTCGCTAAATTTGGCGCCATGGTTTTTAATGTTCGTTTCCTGGATATAGCTAGCAAAATGAAGTTTTGTCGATAGAGCATATATATAACAGCAACAGTCTGGTGAACATATTCGTATCTAATGATATTCTGGCGCAATGACGGCTTCTTATATGCTTATAAATTTTGTGAAAACTCATGACAGGGCATTTTCTCTTTGACATACATAGAGATATTATAGTGCAGCACTTCAAATTGAACAAGACAAGATATGGCTAAGAAGTAGAAATGAAAATTAGAGTACTTACTTGCTGCTTTGGTGTGGAAAACAAGTTGATGTTGGCTGTGGAGTGGGTGTTTCAGAATTGAATGAGGAGCTAATGCACAAAATTCATGCAATTCAAAATCACATTTTTGGCAACTAAATCTTTTCCCTGCACCAAATTCTTTGCAGCCCATGCAAGTGAATATGTAAGGAAGGTTAACCTTAACTAACGGGTGTTGTGGATGACTGAAATGGACTTTCTCTTCTACTTGAATATTTGAAACTGCCACTGATGGAGTTGAAGCACCTGCCACTACTGTTGTGGAACCAAATGTTGTTGATTTCATCAAGGATTTGTTGTTCGTCATCGTCATCTTCATGAGCGCACAGTTATTATTCTTCATCAAGGCACGATTATTCTTAGTTGTGGCCATCTAGCTAGCTAGATCTCTTGTTGTGTTTTTTTTTTTATGCAAGTGTTGCAAGACAATGATAATACTACTAACTAAGAGAAAATTTCTGATGAATTTAGAGAAGAGATATACCCATATATATACTACGAATGTTTCGACCAAAAGCAAAATACACAGTTGATGTGATCTTGAGAAAATCACTCATGGATTTAGAGGATGACAGTAAGATCGGATCAATAAAAGCATTTTACTGTGTTTGTGAGAATTTGACAATAATGTATTACCAAGTGTACTATTTATAGAGCTAGAGCTAGCTAGGTGTCGGCAATAGGTTCGATGTCGTAACTCTAAAGTGGAAAGATAGATGTTAGGAATTACTAATATGATGAGAGATTAGCTAATCACGTTTATGAAAACAATGGCAAATGTGTGTATGCCCTTAGCATGTAGACAACTAAAATGAGCCAGCTGATCACGTTCAAGGTGTAGGAGCAAAATATTAGGCTTTAATTTATTCTAGCTAGCAAAATCTTATTGATTGAACCTTAAACAATTTAGAGCAAATTTGCATGATTGTGTCTTGCAGTTTTGAAGTTCCTAGTTTACGCGCAATGTTTTTGAGACTTTCCGGCTCTCATGATTACTTGCATAATTTTCTGAGCATCCAATAACACAAAAGGAGCTGATTCCTTGTTCCCCATTCAGCAAGAGCCTCTGCTTCTTCTAGTTACTCCAATGCCAGCTGCCAAAGCCTGAAATGTGGCCCAGAAGTTTGCGATACTTCCTGCATTACCTTTAGCTATTAATAAGATTCTGAGAAAACTCATGGACTGCTTCCCTTTTCTTTTCAAAAGAGAAGCACGAAGCATCAAATTAGAATAGGCACTTGCATTCTATATGTGTTGCTGCTTTTTTATGATCATATTATCCACTATAAATCTGTTACAAATCATTCGCAGACCCACTTTAGATTAATTAAGCCAATCGTGTTAAAGGAAAAGAATTTGAACCCTGATTAAAACAGTATAGATCTGCAAGGGTTCCGTGGAAGTCTGTTAAAAGTCTTGATTCCGCAAATCATTAAGAAATCTAATCAGTCTTAAAAATCAAGAATTTAGTTAGTTCTTTCTCTAAAGATATGACATGAAAGTCTTCAGAAGAAAAGGCACTTTCTTAGTGTATCAGATTCCAGTTGCACTACGTGCTACCTGACTACTGGATCAATATTCACGTGAGAACTGGAGCTTCTTCAATACCAGTCGGCAACCCAATGAATGAGCTCTCTCAGTTGTTGCACATATGCATTATTCCAAAATTTCAAGACCCAGTCCCTTACATTTATAGTGCCGGACCCAGAACAGTACAGGATTCTTAGTTTGTAATTTTGTATAGATTGGTTCCAGCCTTAAGTCCTTCATGGGTGGAGTTCCCCTCAAACTCACAAGAGGTGCTCTAGCCAAGGAGCAACTTGTATGTGTGGCATCAGCTGGTCATTTGATGGTTTCTTTTTTGTTTTTGTTTTGTTTTTCAATATTCTCAGCTGGCAAACTAGTTTCAGGTAGTTTTCTAAAAAAAGTCATGGCAAATGAAGTTACCAAACTGATTGCAGGCCTAGAAAGCTTGAATGAACATTGTTAACTTGTTGCAGCTGTTGGGTGACATTTTTTTCTCTTGTCGCAAATTCAAAAGTTTAATATGTAAGAAGATGGGAATTAGGGTATGATATCTCTGTTGCTAATTGTTATTCTTCTCTTGATGTGGATGGCTTTATTGTTCCTCACAGGCAAATTAGGAACTCAAAAAGTACCCATAAAGGTTTCTTTTGTGGTATGGACCTTATGTTACCATGGTGCACCAACCTTGCATCTTTTACAAAAAGTTGAAAAAATCAGCTCCAGTGTCTGCCTTTTCTTTGGCTCTGAACAGGAAACTAGTCAGCATCTCTTTTTGCATTGCAGAAAAACTATGAAATTATGGCACTATTTCCCCGAAAATTCTGGTGTCAAGTGGGTGTTTGCAGATATTATCAAAGCCAATATTTGGAAATGGTCGAGCAACAAGATTGTGAAGGCATGTCACCATTTCCAGTGCGGTAAACTATCTGGAGGGGCTGGAATGGTAGACTGTATGGAGACAAAAGAAGGAATTTAGCTCAACAAATGCACTGTGTTCAATTGGTCATTGCATATGCGTTATTGTTTTTATGTAGTCTTTGCTCCTCGGTATCATTTCTGATAGCTATCATGACTTTGATAATTGCTATTGATTAATGAAATTTGTGCTTTTGTTTTCAAAAAGAAAAATAGTCTCCATAATAGATGATTAGGAAAGGATTTAAAGCGATAAATTATTGCTTGTTAGGTTTTTTTCTTTGATTTTTGTTCCTTTATCACTTTAAGGACTTAGACATTGGTCACTAATAAGACTATCTTGCTAACTTCCTGATTAAATCGGATGCTTTTTTCCCTTGATACGTGAACAAAAGTCATTCAAATGATTCTTCATCTTTTTTTCTTATGGAAATATGATTCTCCATTATTGGCCGTGATCTACGACAAATTAGATACAGCCTGTGAGGACTACTTCCTTTGGGGAGTAAACCGCGTCTATCTTATGGAAATCTTATATGGGAACTTGTCAACTTGGTGGGTGGCTGAGCCTTGCAGCCCTTCTTACAAAGTGACCGTTTTTTTTTTCCTTCTTTTTTCTTTTTTTTTTTTGAAAAACCTTAGAGGGCACTTTTTATTGAAAATAAAAATTATTCCGTGTAAAATGAATGGCTTGGCAACCTAGCTATAAGCTGGACACCAACACCCTTTTGAATTGCGACTCGTACTCTATGAAAGATAAAACTTCCTAACCCACTATAGCATCATTGTTGGCTAGACAATTTTTCAACCTCTTCAAGAAAAACACCGTGTCTTCATCCAGCTCCACCAAAGTAGAGAAAGCAAGCACACCCAATTCGTAACCATGTTCAACACATTTGTCCAAGTATTTGCTACGCTTACGCGAGATAACATTAGAGATAGCTTGGCCAGGGGTGTATATATATGTGCGCCGCCACCTGCAAAAGGTAAAATACCCGTGACATCCATACAAACATCTCGACCATTTTCCCAATTGTATACTAGGATATCAACTGGACGAAGTGAGCCTCCATCATCAGACACACCCAGTTGGGACTTCTGCTTGGTCAAGTATAATGAACGGAAAAAGAAAATCTGAAGCTATATCGGACCATGTCTCAGATACTGGTAGTTGGTGTTGAGAGACCGGCAATTATCTCCCCTATTTGCCAGGCATCAACAGTTTGATTACCTTCCCTGAATTGATGAGTGACCATAGTCTGTGATATTTGTTCCAACATGGAAAAGGATTCTGCCATCAGATGTTGTAACTCCCATGTGTTAGAGCATTGCTTGGTCGAACTCGCAAGCGTTGCTATCTCAAGCTTGTTTGTCAAATTTAATTTCCAAAACTATGTGTCTTGATTTCTAGTCTACTTATAACGAAGTCTCGTACTAGGATAGTTAAGTGTAGTTGAGCTCCAGACTCCATGACGATCATCTTATGAAGACGAAGAACTACTCAAGGAGCTGGTGGAACTTCATCCGACTAAAAGGTATGTGGAGACTTGAACTTATCTATCACTCAAAAGTCTATTTACTCTTGAGACAAAAGTCGTATAAATATGATAGTTTTCATACATACACATTTGCTATTTCGAGCCGAGTTTACTCGCCTATATTTTTCTCGAAATATCCGTTGGTAAGCTTTCGCTTTAACCTTTTTTCATCTTTACCCGTGACGAAAGTCATGATGACGTTTCAATCTTGAAAATGGCTTTGCTGACGATAGTTGTGAATAACAACTATTACAACATTATAGAAGAATGTTTCAATGATTGAAATGTAGAGTTCAGATTACCATCTATGGATATAAGCATATATAGTGTGTTCGCACATTAGTGTATAAATCCATGTACCGGAAACCAAGTGTGTGCATATGTGTGCATACGGTATTGGTGAAGGAGACAGGTTGGGTACGCGTACTGGCGGAACTTTTCCTCCCGGAAAATCCTGTTGAGTTTGGAGTTTACGAACTCATAAACCAGTCATCTTAGGTACGCGTACCCGTACGCGTACTGGCGAAACTATTCTACCCGAAAAATTCTGCTGAGTTTGGAAACCAAAACCAACTCAAATCCGGTAGCTAAGGTACGCATACCCGTACGTGTACCCAAGCTGGTTATTTCTCAAATCGGTAGTTCATGAACTTAAAACAGTAAATTATAAGGAATGCAATCTTTGCAAACCGTGGCTATATTGTTCATGAATTCAAATGAATCAAACCGATTTTGTTTCAATTGTGTCTATGAATAAAAACCTAAGCAATTGAACAACTCTTCAACTAGTTCTTATGAGTGATTTGAACTAGTTATGATAAAGATGAATACGGTTGATATGGAAGTGCTCATATGGATAACCATTGGTTAACTGTTTGTGAACCAACTAAGTGTACACGTTTAAGTATGGTTACTCAAACCTACATTTCATTTATGTATGACAAGCTAAGTTTCGATCTAACAGTTGTAAGATATTAGCTTGTATCTAATCAGGTTTTCATCTAACGGTGAATATTGAATGCTTTGTTACTAAGCTAACATAGATTGCAAACCCTGATTTGAAAACTATACAGGGGAGAACTCTAGCAAATGGAAAAACTAATCCCCACACCTCATGTGTGATACTTGTTGGTTTTTCTAGAGTCGATTCTCATTTAACCTTAGGTTTCTTCTCGAGACCCTGTAGGTTAACGACTTAAAGACTTCTTGTAGTTGAGCGATCTGATCTTGCCATTTTCTATCGTACAAGTTCAATTGAATAATTGACTTGAGATTACATCTCCGATAGGGAAAGATAAAAAGAAATCACAAACATCTTCGTCTCATCGTTTGTGATTCCACAATATCTTGTTTTACTACTATACGATTAAGATTATTGTGAGGTGATTGATAATTCTAGGTTGTTCTTCGGGAATTTAAGTCCGGGTTATCAATTAGTTCTTGTTCACCTTGATTTCTATCAAAAGACGGAATAAACTCTTAGGTTTATCTGTGGGAGACAGATTTATCTATTATCGTAGACTTTTCTGTGTGATACAGATTTGTTTATTCAAGTCTTCGACTTTGGGTCGTAGCAACTCTTAGTTGTGGGTGAGATCTGCTAAGGGAATCAAGTGCGTAGTATCCTGCTGGGATCAGAGACGTAAGGAGAGAAACTGTACCTTGAATCAGTGTGAGATTGATTAGGTTTCAACTACAATCTAGTTCGAAGTTAGTTTGTAGTAGGCTAGTGTCTGTAGCGGCTTAATACAATATGGTGTTCAATCTGGACTAGGTCCCGGGGTTTTTCTGCATTTGCGGTTTCCTCGTTAACAAAACTTCGGGTGTCTGTGTTGTTTTTATTCCGCATTATATTTTGTTATATAATTGAAATGTCACAGGTTGTGCATTGTATCGATCAATTTTGAAATCCAACCTTTGTTTGTTGATTGGAAATTGATTGATCCTTGGATATTGGTCTTTGGTACCATCCAAGTTTATATCTCTTGTATTTGATAAAGACTCACATATTTCTATTTGTTTGAGTATAGATAAAATCGAGAGATAAAGATATTAACTCCTTGATATACTTTTTATTAAGATTGAGTCTGTCTGTCTAGTTGATTCTCTTAAAAGTATATTAGAGTTCGTCCATAAAAATTGCTAATCGAAATATTGGGTGAGGTTGTTAGACCCCCTCATTTTCACCATGGATATGCCTCTAATTCAACGACTTGGATAGCCAATTAACCACTACTGCGAGTCTAATTCCACATGTAAGTGTGTTGGACGTTGTTTGATGACCTCCTTCAGCCCTTCATGCACTACTTTTGATTCTGCTACAATTGCCAAGGTAATGCCCACCGAAATAGCCGCCGATAGTATGTGGTTTCCGTGTGAGTCGCGAAGAATGTACCCTGCACTTATAAATCATGGTGTTGCTCTTAATGCTCCATCAACATTCAGTTTATCCACAGAATAGTAGGAGGATGCCAATGAACCTGAATTATGGTAGTAGAAGGGTTATGAATGACAATAGGTAAGGGTGGTTGACCAATGACTGGAGATGGGGTATGGGAACAGGCAAACTGGTACTCCAAAATCAATTTGCTTATCAAATGGATGGTTCGATGTTGCCCGGGGTGATGAAAGACTACATGGTTCCTAACAAGCCAAATCCCCAGTAGACAAAAACAAAAAATAGAGATGATGTTAACTAGTGGTTTAGGTGATTGAAAGATTAACCCATGAACTGATAATGGGATGTTGTTAATGTAGGTAATCACCGCTGGGAACCGAGCCATTAGTTGAGACCAAATGGTAGCCGAATATGGACAATCAAAAAAGATATGATGAAAGGTTTCAGTTTGAAGAAGGAACCTAGAACAATTAGGATCATCGGTTATAGTACGATTGAAAAACATCGCCATTTTTAGTAAACCTTTTGTGTAGAATTTTCCAAATAAAAATACGGATTTTCGGTGGGCAGGGTAATTTCCACACTTTATAGAAGGCCTTCAGATGAGGCTGTATAGGAGATGTAGAAGATCAAATAGCAGTTAAAGCCCGGTATGCAGACTTGACTGTGAACATTCCGTTGGTCGGTATGCAGACAGGCGCACTTTCAAGACCAATTTGTGAAGCACCGCGTCACAAATAGATGTCTTCCAAAAAGTTCAGTAAAAAGATGCCATGAACCCATCCGATCCAGGCACACTTTCAAGACCAATACTAAACAAAGCTCTTTCAATTTCTTCAATTGTAACTGGTGTAACCAGATTACTTTATTCTTGAATTGTAATCATACGAGCTATAACACAAACTTTGGTTTTCAATATTAAGAATTTTTATTGATCGACTTGATAAAGATTACAACACAATGTATTAACTATTTATACATATGAATACATAGCCTCCAAGTATTCTTGGGTCACACTTATACTAAACTTAGAAGTAACACAACTTGGAATACAAGTTACAAGTAATAACAATTCAACGCTCCCCCTCAAGATGGCGCTTAGATATTACACATGCCCATCTTGAAAATAGAATTACAAAACGAATTGTTTGATACTGCCTTAGTTAACACATCTGCCAGTTGATATGAAGAACGACAAAACGGTACTTCAATAATTTTATCCTCTAGCTTCTCATAGACGAAGTTACGATCAATCTCAACATGCTTAGTTCTATCATGTTGCAGAAGATTTTGTGCAATCTTAATTGCTGACTGATTGTCACAAAATAACTTCATTGGACAATTGGTGAATAAGCCAAGCTCCCCTATAAGCTGTTTAAGCCATAGTAATTCACAAATTCCTTTAACCATAGCTCTATGTTCATCCTCAGCACTAGACAAAGAAACAACTTTCTGTTTCTTCCTTTTCCAAGTAACAAGGTTACCTCCAACAAATGTAAAATAACCAGTGGTTGATCTTCTTCTATCTCCTTTTCCAACCCAATCTGAATCAGTATACCCAGAAATATCCATATTTCCATGTTTTAAAAATATCAAGCCTCTTCCAGGTGCAGACTTGAGATACCTAAGTATTCTTATAACAACATCCATATGTTGTTTACCAAGATTATGCATAAATCTACTAACAACACTTACTGCGTAAGCAATATCAGGTCTAGTATGAGAGAGATATATCAAACACCCTACTAATCTTTGATATCATCCTTTATCTGTTGGTGCTTGATCAGAAACCTCATCTAGTTTATGATTTTTCTCAATAGGAGAACTAATAGGTTGACAACCAAGCATACATGTTTCCTTGAGTAAATCAAGTACATATTTCTGTTGAGATAAGAAAATACCTTGATTAGATCGAACAACTTCAATTCCCAAAAAATATTTGACAACTCCCAGATCTTTCATTTCAAATTCTGAAGACAAGTATGTCTTCAAGTTTAACATCTCATTATCATCATTGCCAGTTACCACCATATCATCAACATAAATAATGAGTGTTGTTAATTTATTACCACACTTCTTTAAGAACAAAGTATGATCGGCATTACTTTATTTATACCCAAACTTAATCATTGCCTTTCGGAATCTTCCAAACCAAGAACGTGGCGATTGCTTCAAGCCATACAAGGCTTTATTCAATCTACATACAACATTAGGATCCGAGTCACCAAATCCTGGTGGTAAAGACATGTAAAATTCTTCCTCCAAGTCTCCATGTAAAAACACATTTTTTACATCATACTGTTGTAGTGGCCACCCCAAATTTGTTGTTATAGACAACAATACACGGATAGTATTCATCTTTGCTACTGGAGCTAAAGTATCATGATAATCTATACCATAAGTTTGAGTAAATCCTTTTGCAACAAGTCTTGCCTTATACCTGTCAATAGAACCATCAGGATTAATCTTCACAGTGAATACCCATCTGCAACCAACTGACTTCTTTCCTTCTGGTAATATAACTTTCTTCCATGTCTTATTTTTCATAAGAGATCGCATTTCTTCAAGCATAGCAACATCCCATTTAGGATCGGACAATGCTTCTTGAACACATGTAGGAATGACAATATCTGACATCTGACTAACAAATGCCTTGCAAGATTCTGTCAACCTATGAGTTGACATGTAATTTGCAATAGGATATTTAACCTTATTTATAGGTTCCGGAGAATATATTTCTGCTGGCACACCACGATTGCTTCTTAGTGGTAGTTGATACATGTTATCCTCAACATCTCCACAATTTTTAGTATTAGTGTTAGTAGTAGCAGTAATATCACTACTTACCTCAGCAGCAGGAGTAGAATCGACAGGAGTAGGTACTGTAGTAGCAGAGGGGTTATCTTCTTCAATAATAATTTCAGTTTCATCTTCATCTTCATTTGTATTTTCTGCAACAACATTACCGATCGACAAATCTCCCTCTTCAACAAACTGTTGACCATCTTATTCTTTATCATCACTAGTAGATAAAACTACTTCAGCTTCTGTAGATTCAACCATGAAATCACAATTATCCGGAAACATTTCCATCCAATTAAAATCTCCTTTTACATTCTCTCCCAAGTGAGAAGTATTAAATTCATCGGAAGCAAAATACATCTCATGTTCAGAGAAAGTCACATCCATGGTGACATACGTTCTTCTTGTTGGAGGATGATAACATTTGTAGCCCTTTTGAAATTGATTATATCCAACAAAGACACATTTAAGAGCACAAGGATCAAGTTTCAAACGTAAATGTTTTTGTATGTGTACATAAGCTACACAACCAAATACTCGTGGTGGAAGTGTAAGATTAGATGGAAGAGTCACAAATGACGCGAGCTTATCTACTGGTGTCTGAAACTTCAGAACTCGTGTAGGAACACGATTAAGAAGAAAAACAGTGCTAATACGAGCTTCTTCCCAAAAATTTGGTTTCATATATGCTCCTATCAAACTATCCCTGGTGATCTCCAACAATTGTTTATTTTTCCTTTCTGCAACTCCATTCTGTTGCGGTGTAGATGGACAGGTAGTTTTATAAACACGACCATGCTCAGCAAAATAACCTTTTAAGGTGTGGTTAATATATTCTCCACCTCTATCACTTCGTAGAACCCTTAGAGTTCCAGAGTATTGTGTCTGGACTATCTTGTGAAAATTACGAAAACAGTTTGGCAAATCACTCTTATTCTTCATCATATAGAGCTATGTCATACGAGTACAATCATCGATAAATAGAACAAACATCTATTACCAGAATAAGAAACAACCTTTGAGGGACCCCAAACATCAGAATGTACCAAAGAAAACGGAACAAATCTTTTATTAAAACTATCAGGATAAGTAGCACTATGGATCTTTGCTAAAATGCAAGTTTCACACTGAAAATCAGATAGTTTGCAAGAAGTAAATAAATTTGGATATAAATGCTCCAAATATCCAAAAGAAACATGTCCTAGTCTACGATGATGTAACCAAATTTCATCTGTATGTGTATGAGATATTCTTTTGGATGACAAAGACCTTCCTTCACACACATCATCCACATAGTATAACCCCTCTCTTTTAGTACCCCTGCCAATTATTTCCCCACTTTTGAGATCCTGAAGAAAACATAAATCAGGATATATTAATACTAAACACTTTAACTGAGAAGTTACTTGAGATACTGACATGAGATTATTTTAAAGAGAAGGAATTAATAAGGTATGTTCTAGAGATAAAGAGTTTGTTATATCAACTCTTCCTTCTCCAGTAACAGGATATGTTATACCATTAGCATTTGTAACACCAGAACAAGTTGAAGTAGTTTTGTCCCTTAATATGGACATATCAAAGGTCATATGATTAGTAGCACCGGAATCAAGAATCCAACCATTATCCTTTTTAGAATTATTAGCAAGAGACGTAAGAAAAGTATTACCTCGTTCAGACTCTGTTGTTGTTATTGTAGGAACAACAACTGTACAGGTAGCTACCTTACCCTTAACTTTCCCTTTTCCAGCCTTTATACGCTTTTGGTAATCATTCCACCAATCTAGATAACCAATTTTTTCAAAACAATTTTCAGAAATATGTTTTGTATTCCCACAATGAACACATATCCCACTATTATTCGGCTGAGACATTTTTGTATTCAATGAGTTTTTCTCAATCTTCCTGACAGACATGGAAATTTGAGAATCAACCCCTTGAGTTAACATAGTACTGCGTCTTTGTTCTTCTCGCCTCAGTATAGTAAACGCGACTTCTAGCTTGGATAAAGGATCAGTACGAAGTATTTCTCCTCGAACTGAATCATAAGCATCATCAAGCGCAGCAAGAAATACATATACTCTTTCTTCATCAATTTCTTCCTTTTGTTTCTTGATCACCTCTGGTTGTGTAAAGGTAATAGTTTTTCTATAATCAAACTCTTGTCAGATTGATTTTAACTCAGAGAAAAGATTAGAAATTGATCTACCAGTCTGTTTAGTTGACATAGCTTTCCGAGTTAAATCATAGAGAATAGACTTATCAGTTCCTTCATAATATGTTTGAGATACAGCATCCCAAACATCCTTTGCAGTAGGCAAACGAACAAAAAGATTCATTAAATCAGGTTCCATTGCACTAATCAGCCAACCCTTGACAATAACATCTTTCATGATCCACTTATCATACTTATCTACGATTTCTTCATCAGGTTTTGCAGCTTCACCCGTAAGATATCCTCTTTTTCCTTTTCCAGCAACAAACATGGTCACCATTTGAGACCATAGAGAAAAGTTGGTATCATTCAGTTTTATTCCATATGGAATTGATGTTGGTGTTGGTTCGTATGTCTGCATACCACCAATTGTATTTGCTGAGAACGTTGGTTCTGATTTACCTTCGTCACCACCCATTATAGCTCTTAAGTTTTAAAGGTTATGTTTAGTTTATAGGTAAAATAAGATCAGAGAAATATATCCCTGGATATTGAGATTGTTTGATGATTAGGGTTTAGAGAATATATATCTCTAGGTATTGAAAAGAATGTAAAAGCGCCCAAGGATCGTACCCGCTCTGATACCAACACAAACTTTGGTTTTCAATATTGAGAATTTTTATTGATTGACTTGATAAAGATTACAACACAATGTATTAGCTATTTATACATATGAATACGTAGCCTCCAAGTATTCTTGGGTCACACGTATACTAAACTTAGAAGTAACACAACTTGGAATACAAGTTACAAGTAATAACAATTCAACACTATACACGAGGAAAGTAAAGGATCTACCACTTGAGAACTCATTTGGTATAGACCTTGAAAGTATGATAGAAAAACGTCGTATAATAGTTTTTGATTATACAAACGGTATTCTTTGCAGTGTGAATTGTTGATGTTGTATGATAGAAATAAGTATTCCGTTCACCTAAGCATAACTATTGTACACGTGATTGTTTCCTCCAATAAGCATCGAAATGCAAGGGCAGTGATTGGTGGTTCTGCATCATAAGGTTGGTCTACTTGATTGCATCTAAGAGTGTTGAGCCAATAAGACCAACACAATTTAATTGAGCCTGTGCAAGTTGGATTTATGATTCCTTAGAGCTTCACCAATGGAATGTGTGTGAGGATAAATATCTAAATCCACATAGGATACAAATCAACTTTCTCTAAAACCTTTCTCCAACCCTAACTTTTTAAATGAATGTGGAGTGACGTGGCTTAATTTTGGGAAGACATTGTCAAGGTGAATGTCTAAAACTCCACATTCACCTTGACAATGTCTTCCCATCCTAGTCTTTTTTATGTTAGTGAAATAAGTTATAAGATAAAAATAGAATGATTGTTAACCAATTATTAAATGACACTTAAGAAATAAAAGATTAAGATTGATTTGGGTTGGAGATGAATTTTTTTAGTTCTCAATATTTAGGAAATTATATCTATATAAAGGAATTTTTACCAAGAGAAAGTCAAGACAATGTTGACACATATGAAATAAGCACATCAACCATTGTAGAAGCTCTTAACTCTTCTAGTTAGATATCCAAAAGTAGTTTTATCCCACAAACTTAAGGCTTTTTGCGTCGAATTGAGTTTGTCCTGCAAAACAAAAGGAGGTGATCTCAAGATTGTAGAAGCCCAAGCATTGTCCACTACCAAATGGTAATCCGGATGTAGCAACCAATGATGTTCAAACATGTAAAGTTTTTGCTGACGAATTATTTGATGAAAGAACTGTAATACCAAAGGAGCATGGTCAGAGCCACATCTAGGTTGCACACAAAGTATTACTTCTTTTAAGTAATACTCGATAATATAATATTCTCGTTAAAATAATTAAATTTCCTGGTCCTGACTCGGCCTTTGGTGCTAAAATAATAAATTCGATAAAATCATAAAAATAATATATTTCAGAAGTTCCCCTTAAACATTAATAGGTCCCAAATAATATATAAATTAATAACGCTACTAGAAAAATAAAATATAAATTTCATACATGTTAAATTTTTCTTTTCAAAATATGATTCAGTACTGGTTTGTTATTCTTTAAAATTGAAATCAAGTTATATTTTATCCCTAATAATTTGTAGGAAACCCAAAACCCCGCAGTCATGTTGTTGTATTGCAATAAAGGGTGTTGAAGTGTGACTGATACTTGGAATGCTTGTATCTGTATTGGGAATGATCAATAATATAATATCTCTACAAATTAGTCGATATTGTACTTACAATTTACAATTATTATTCAACCTCCAAATTAGGAATTACTTTTTTAAATAATGATATACTCCCTCCGCTTCAAAAAGATAGTCCGCTTTGACTTTGTCCAGATATTAAGAAGACCATAATAGTTTACATGCCTACCCTCAAGTACTTGCTTAATTTATTCAATAAAAATATTAGTAATAAAAACTACCAAAAATTGACATGGGATTGTAAATAGGAATTTAAAAAAAAAAAAAACCTGAATTTATGGAAACAATATCGCAAAACTAAAAGAGAAAATATTCTGAAAATATTGTGAACATTGTGCGGCAAAGTAGGTAAGCTAGTTTTTCATAGTGCATGGCGTTTGGAAAAAAAGAGAGATGAAAAGATTATAGAGATAAAAATGGTGGTTGGAAGAAAAATAAAAAGAGATGAAAAGATTACTTATAGAGATAAAAAGATTGTATATTTATGGAGTATATAACCTTTATAAGGAATTTAATTTGGAACCATATACATTGTCTTCGAAAAGGAAAGAAGGATATATTTGTTTCCTTCATTATACATTTTTTTTTTGATACCAAACCTTCATTATACATATTTCATTAATATTTTAGATTGGGTCCCATTGAAAAAGAATTTATGAATATAAAAAACTCAAGGGTATATTAGAGAGTTCATTGGGAAAATATGACTATAAATAGAACCTGGACATAATTTTGAAACAGACCTAAATGGAATAAAGGACGGTCTTTTTGAAACGGAGGGAGTATTACTTAACTATAACATAATTAATTTATTATATTATCTATAATATAATATCTCTTTAAAATAATAAATTTTCTTGGTCCCAAGCCTATTATTTTGTAGAAGTTATATTGTACACAGTGGTATCAGGAAAAGTATTCCTCTAAAGTAGATTTAAACATGCTCAGTCTAGTCTCTCCGCAATGTAATGATGACCTATTTGGTTGTTGGTCCATGTGAATGGATCTCCTACAAATCCCAAGTTTAGCATGTTGTAGGCATTAAGCATTGATAAAAGATTGTATGTTTGACTATGAGTCACAGGTCTTTCCCCTTGTTTCTCTTCCTGATCAGCGATGTCATTAAAATCCCCGACCGTTAACTATGGGCTGATGAAGCAGATTGTAATTGATGAGGTAACTCCTCCCAAACTTTATCACAGGGCAATGGATTAGGAGGACCATATACACTGGTGAATATCCATGAAAAAGGAGACAA
Source organism: Papaver somniferum (assembly GCF_003573695.1). Classification (NCBI taxonomy): domain Eukaryota; kingdom Viridiplantae; phylum Streptophyta; class Magnoliopsida; order Ranunculales; family Papaveraceae; genus Papaver; species Papaver somniferum. The sequence continues at coordinate 88,433,165 of NC_039360.1, read as the reverse complement.
TGGAAGCTGGACCGAAGCATGGATATAAGACTGAGTACCAGGAGACATGTGAAATTTGGTGTTTTCCTTTAAAAAAATGTTAAACCTCCTTTTAGTCATGTCACTGGTATATAAAAAAAATGATCAAACTTCAAGGTGGTAGCAAGGTTTTGTATCCTGTGATTAGTGGCTAGGATTTCTGACAGATTAACGGTACGGGTGTAGATGGTGGATTTTCGACAAGGGTAAAATCGTAAAACCCTAATTATATATGCTCCTAATCCGGCAGTCGGACGAGTATTGAGACTCATGTCTCTCATTAAAGCGTGAAAGCTCATGCCCTGAATCTCTGACTGAGAAGGCTATCTCTCAGAGTATATGTAGATGTGTAGTCTCCCAACTGAGGCCACGACACATCTCATGAATACCGAGCAATTTTAGTAATTATTTCTGTATAGAATCGAAAGATTGGGCGACTCCTAGACAGCATGCCTGCTAGTATAGAGCAACAACGTCTTCAGGATGCAACCAGGTTTTCCCTGACTATATAGGAGAAGTATGACACTCCAGCAAGTTCATATTGCTCAACTCTCAGATAATTAATGCTCCTAGACAACATGCCTGTTAGTATAGATCCATCAATTAATTATCTCTGATCGTAACTGAATATGAAGCTATATTCTACGATTCTTTGAATATTTCGTTACTTCAATTTATGGTTCTTCCCAGCAGAGTTTCATGGGTTAGTAATAAATATTCAACGTACAGGCATCTGAGCATCGACTAAGCCCTGACTAAAATGGTGCAAGTGTATTTAGCAATAATGCACAAACAACATCTAAATGCGCAAACGAGCATTTCAGAGCACGAAGGAACGATGAACCTATGAAAAATAGAAAGAAAAATAATAATAATAAAATATTAACAAGGGTGCCAGGGGTCTGGGCTCACCAACCGGCCAGTCACGCCGTGACCAGTCCCACGCCTAATTTTATATTTTATCATATTTTATTATTTTTCCCTGATCTCATGAAAATCCTCTCATTTGAGCAAATCTCCTTCGTTTCAAGGAAACTCTCAGTCCCATTGTGTTTCCACACGCCAAGGAAATAATAAAATTAGGAAAAGGTGTCACGGGACCAAGTCCACTAGCCTGTCGGCCATGCCCTGGCCGTGGTCGGTCCCACACCTCACGGTTCTTTATTATTTCCCTCATCCCATGAAAACTCCATGATTTCAACAAAATACCTTGGTTTCAACAAAACTCTTGATTTTATGAAAATTCCCTAAAATCATGAAAATTACATAAAATTGGGAAGAGTGCTCTGGGACCGTGCCCGTCGGCCGGCCGGCCATGTCTTGGACATTGCCGGGCCCACACTCCATAATTCCCTATTTTATTATTATTTTATTTCCCTAATCTCATGGAAGTTCCCTAATTTCATAAAAATCTTCAGTTTCATAGAATTTCCCTCAATTCAGAGAAAATACATAAAATTACATAAAATTGGGAAGAGTGCTCTGGGACGGGGCCCTTTGGCCGGACGTCCATGCCCTGGCCATTTCCGGTCCCACACTCCATCATTCCCTATTTTATTATTATTTTTCATCATCTCATGAATATTTCCTAGTTTCAGCAAAACCCTGGATTCTGCATATTTTCTCAAAATGTTGCTCAAACGCACACCGAAAAATATCAAAACTCTCAGGACTGAGACATGAACGTCGTGGCGACACGGGAATATCCCCTTGACCGACCAAGGGTGGCCCTAAGGCTTTCAAATGGCCGATCCCACATGTTTTAGTTATTTTGACCTAATTTGCTCAATTGCCCGTATTAGGTCCAAACGATTGAGGGTTTGCTAAAATGACCATCAATTGGTCCCACGACCACCAAGGGCCGGTCTCATGACCTCTTGGTCGGTCCCTCATCTTTTCATAGCTAGGTTTTACTACCTGTCGCTCACACGCGCATTATTTTAACAAATGATTAAACCAGCATTTAATCATTCTTTCACCAACTGGTCCTCAAGAGACTTTGGTATTTTTCTCATTCGAGCATATGGGAATTACATGGTGGACTCATCATCCCATGTAGTCTGTTCCTGCTTCGCTCTGCGGTTGATTTTCAATAAATCATCAATTCATTAAAATTAGGGTTTTGAATCCAGAGCTCTGCTAAACATAATTCTGAGCAGATTCAAATACTGATAATTTTATGTAGATCCTATGATCAACACTTTTATTTATTATACTCGGCCCAACAGTCAGTATCTTAAATTAATATTTTATTTGGTCCCGCAACCAACAATTCATCAAACGAGCAATATTTGCTTAGACTAGCAGTATTTGCTCAAACCGGCAATATTTGCTCAGATTAAAGAATATTGGTTCAACTATCAATATTCAGCAAATACGATTTGCTCAGGTTATCAATATGATAATGATATTTTGCCTCAGTAGGCATGTTCAATCCATGAGTCTCAGAACATTTGTAAATTATGTTCAACTCAACAATACAAGGACTCATCGTCCCATAAAGTCAGCAACTGACTCCACAATCATGAGACGTCAATCGTGTCACATGGGGGGATATTAACTAGGGTTTTGGTCTGGTGGTCTATGGCACGTGTGTCTAAACACACGACGAGAATGTGAGAAAGTCGTGCAATCAGTTGGAAGAGTCAGCAAAGTAGTGGGTGGAAAATTAACCAAGTCTCCGCATGATGAGTAACTGGTTTTGACATGATTTCCCACTTCCCCACTCTCTGACTCCAGCAACTGTCACACTTCATGGGATCATGGTGTTTTCATCTTAGCAATATAAAAGACATCTGAATCATGATTGAAAAGGACAAGGAATTTCTCGGCAAGTTCATACAGACAATCTTTTGTCTGCACGAAGTTATCATTTGAGCAATCGCTCTCAATTGAGTAAACTTCAATCGTTCGGAACTTTCCTACGCTGAATTCACAACACACCTACAATCTCAGATCACCATTGATCCCGCACATTTCTCAGCTTCCCTCCTACTGATCAACCCATCCTCTCTTGTGACCGAATTGACTCTGGAATAGCCATTGTTCTTGGTTTAGGCCGGATTCCTACAGATTGATCTCTCGAACTTAAAACACCCCCTTCTTGCAGTGCATCTGTGTGAGGTTCAACATTTCGCTCGGTTCAAGGAGTCTCCACATGGACGTCTCCTCAATTCCGTAAAAACCAGCAAATCGTTTTTCCCTATCTACATATTGGCAACCACAGTGGAAGCTTAATCTCTCGGTTGCAATCTCACAATTTCACAAGATGGCTGGTCTTAGGTCTGGGTTAGTTACAGGTTTCAATACAAACGACGCTAGCACTAGCAACAACAACAATGAGGATATTCCGGAAACAATTCCGACCTCTAACACTAGCGGTGCGATGTTACTCCTCCTCACGCTAACATGGAAGGTCATCCTCTGTTCGGCCGACACCCTGAGGAAGTCAGAGGAAACCCACCACCTACCATGGCTGATCTCATCAAAGTGCAAGAAACTCTTGCAAAGAATCAAACTGATATGGCTACAACACAGAAGGAGATGTTTGATTATCTGAAGACTCTCACTAACAAGATGTCATAGAAAACTCAAGGAAAGGGAAAGGGAAAGGAAAAGGAGAAATCCTCAAATGCTGATCCTGAGGTGGTTCCAATTCATACGGTGGATGACGATGAAGTCCGCAAAGCCGCAGACGATCATCAGCAAAGGAACCATCAAATTTCATTACTCGGGAAGATCTGGAGCGCCTTTTGGAGAACCGTGGAAAGGATAAGACATCACATGTCCATCGTCACCAGCCTCCATACCTTGACGCTACGCAAAGGATTCCTCTACCGAAAGGTTATACTTATCCGACCTTCACTCTGTATGATGGAATTGGCAACGCTCGAAAACATGTCTCTCGTTTCCTAGAAGCCTTGGGGGAACACGAACACAACCATGTTGTTCGCCTGAAGGAATTTTCAAAATCTTTGAAAGGCAGGGCATACACCTGGTACAACAACATCGCACCAGGGACTATCAACAATTGGGGAGAAATGATTAATGCCTTCTACAGGAAGTACTTCTTTGTGTCAGAACAAGTCACTCTCTCTGATCTTGGAAGAATGTTTCAAAGAGTCAGTGAAAATCCCAATGACTATGTGAAGAGATTCAAAGTGTAGGCCCTGGACTTCCATGATCCAAATGTCACGGAGAAACAACTGGTGGACTTGTGTATCAATGGAATGATCCCGGTCTACAGAGCTTTACTGGAGAATATTCGTTTCCATACTTTCTCGGAGCTTCACGAAGCTGCGAAGAGATCAGCGACTACTGCACCTGCTTTACTAGAAAGAGAAAAGTCTGCAAGGTCGAGGAACCTCGAAGCAGTCGATGCCTAGTCAACAATCATTACAATCTCCAGCCTTCAACAAATGTTGTTGCTAAAGGAAACAAAAGGAAATCCGAGGCACCACAGCACAAGCATGCTCCTCCAATCTCTCAGGCTCCTCCGAAAGCAAAAGAAAATACAACCAATCCTGAAATGCACAAACCTCGACCCGATATCAATGAACGGGAAATGATCAGACAGACTCAAACTTCTCTTTTCTCATAAAGGAGTTGTCGAGTTACTGGAAGTATGGGTTCAAAATGGTGCAATCAAATTGTCGTTCATCAGACAACTGAAGAAGAAATGGAGAATCCCAGGTACTGTCACCTTCATAGATTCATCAATCATCCAGCAAGTAACTACAATATTTTGAAGCACATCTTCAAAGAGAAGGTTGATCCACAATAACTTCAACTGGGTACTGAAGGAATACACAAGAATCCTCTCCCAATCAGAACATTTACACTCTCTGAACAACCAGTCAAAGAAGCAGTTCAATCGTTGATCGAGCATATCTGTGAAATTTCTCTATTTGTCTAAGGCACAAAGGAAAGACATGTTCGCAGCACCAAATTACATTGTGTCAGAGTCTGTCCATCCCAGAAATACTCCTTGAACCTTCATCCTTAGAAAATGAGATGTACGTCTGGGGACTGCTTACCACGGTTAATCTCAATCTCATAAGAAACGAATTTGGAAGAACGTTGATCGATGCTGGAACCGCAGTCAACAACATTCCACTGAAGACCATCGGATCCACAGAAATCACTCGAAAAGGATCTACTCATTCTCCCATTTCAATCAGACACCTTAAAGGAACGCTCGGAAAAACTTATGGCTACATCACTCTCAAAGTGAACATAAGTTCAACCTGGACAAAAGCCAAGTTTCACATAATCAGGAAGATCCAGGATATGACATGTCCTTCAGATGAAATCCACGCTGAAAAGATGGATACTTACAAAACGCCTTTGGTTACACATATCTCCAACGAAGAAAGTCTGATCCAGAAGGTTTGGCGGGAGTTCCATCATCAGAGCACTTGGAGGAATTTTGAACGCTGACGAAGTTGAAATAAGGACCTGCAAAAGATGCATAGACATTCATTAAAAGGTGCTGCACTCAGGCAAGTCTCATTCCTCCTACGTCTATGTCATTTATTTCCTCACATGTTATTCTAGCATGGGGACTCAATTCTGCTAGCATCTCTGCTATTGCAAGACGCTATAAGTGGGTAATCTCACTTCAGCAATATTTTACCAAGTGGTTGAATCTGACATTTCTCCGAATCGAGCATCTCACTGAGACATTCATTACTGAGATGATGTTCAAGCACGGAAAAGAACAATTTGGGCATTTCTCCATAGCCTTGCAGGAGTGTTCATGTGTGCCAAAAAACCAGAGAGCTCTAATGTCTGCACAAGTGTTGAATCCCACTATCTCCGCTAAAGGAATGCTGAATCAACAAAAGATAGTTGGAGCTGAGACGATCAAGCCTAAGACATTTGATGCTTAAGAGATGTGACGCTTCAACGCTCAAGCATATAAGAAGCCTTCAAATTGTACTCCTAGTCAAAGAGTACACCCTTTATAATGGCGCCTCTAGCTTCAGCACAAATATCTCGACGATGACACACTAATTCAATATCAGTACGATCAAAGTGTAACTGAATTGATCCCATGATAAGACTTCTGAAGCATATGCAACATCATTCATCCATGGATGGCACAAACTCCTTCAACATACACCGGGGACTTGATCTTATCGGAGAAATCAATTCTATTTCAATAAATGTTATCCACATAACAAGTTATTGCAACCTGATGTGATTCCATGAAACTTCATCAATGGGTCTCTCTACATACAAGCCCCTGCACGACTGAGGAACTTCCTCTCTTCACCGATCACATCCAGAATGGAAACTGCCGCTTCTATCTACCGCAACAACATCGATTCCCTGACAAGGCACTTCACAGTAAAGGCTCATTGGATGAGGGAGTAAAGACTATGTCGATAATCATGGATCTATCCTTTTCGGTCTCTAGAGAAACTCCGACCATAGTATCGGCATCAACAAGCATTTCTGGAGAAAATTCTATCGTGATCCAGAATCAACGACGGTCTCAGGGGCAACATCCTCATGACCAGCTTCATCAACTATCCGTTCTCTGAAGTGTTACTCGATGAATCATACTTCTCCAAGCACTAATGATTCATATCAAGGTGTGTAGACATGAAATATGTTCACATGAAAGTCATTCTGAAGCTTGCACAACAGGCGGGCACAATCTCAAGTCTTCTACAAGATGTTCTCATCACCTCTACAAATGAGATACAACATACTTCATCCCATGGGTTTAAAAAAACGTATCAATAAGTGAGTAATGGGACAATACTTCCTCAACAAAAGATGTTCGTCTATCTCTCTTCTACAACATATCAAAAGGGTGCATCAATCGTACATACGATCTGAAAGATATGGCCTTTACCATCAGGTCTATGAAATCTGAAAAATTTGTACGGGATTACAAATTACAAATGTGCACGCTTCGTTGGCTGACCTCTTCAACTCCAAATTGAGTGATTATTTTCTCATGTAATAACTCAGTCTCTTAGCTTCAAAAGTTGGGGTCAAGCATCGAATTCCGACGTTGTATGAGGTTCCTACAGCTTCCAGAACATACAACATGCAAGCAGCAATTATTAGACGGGATTCATAACTTCCACAGTCGATCGGTGTCCACCAGGTCTTTCCATTAAGTACTTTATCAAGGTACCTCCAATTTCGATCACCTAGGAATTTACATCAATTTTATACCTGGGTTCTCTATCCAAGTCTTTCCAGAAGAAGAGAAAACGAAAAGGAGAAATTTAACAAGATACTGGGGACTGACAGTCCACTGGTCATGACGATCAGTTTCACAGTCCAAGACCCGTGGCACCATACTCTCATGTGCTAATCATTCTTCATAAAAGGAATGCTACCACCGGGACATGAAACCATGGTCATTACCGCCCCCTCTTGAGAGCAACCTCAGTCATGGTTCCGTGACCAGGGTTTCAGAAGTGATGTTTCTACGACTAACAGAAACAAGATGGCTGCAAGCACCAAGCTCATGTATCAATCAAGGGGTCTTGATCTCAAATGAATCAGCGACATTGGAATCCTTCACCAACCGTTCAAGACACAAGCGAATGGTCCAAAGACACAACAAGAGTGTTTTACAACAAGCTCGTCTGAGATGATTTTACACTGTCGCGCACAAAAAAGCGAGCTGGGAGATATTGGTGATGTTAGAGCATAGCTCGGTCGACATCGCATGCGTTGCTATATCAAGCGTGTTTGTCAATGTTAGTGATCAAAACTATGAGTCTTGATTTCTAGTCTATTATAGATAAGTCTCGGACTAGGATAGAAAAGTGTAGTTGAGCTCAAGGACTTCATGGCGATTCATCATACAACGACGAAGATCTACACAAGGAACCGTGGAACTTCATCAACAAAAAGTTATGTGGAGACTTGAACTTATCTATCACTCAAAAGTCTATCTACTCTATCTCCTACTTCTTATGAGACGAAAAGTCGTATGCTATATAGACTGGATCATACACATTTGACATTTCGAGCTGAGTATTCACTACTTATCTTTTTCTAGAAATCGTGTGTTGGTAAAGCGTTTCGCTTGATCAAGTTTATCTTCACCTAGTGACGAAATTCATGAAAAGTTTCAATTACTTTGAGAATTGCTCTGACGTGAAACGGTCTGTGAATAACGGCTATATAACGTCCTCTGAGAATGTCTCAATGATGGGAATGAGAGTTCAGATTACATAACCATGTATTCCTTAATCCGAAGTTTTCGAACTTTGTTGATTGAGAGAAACCGGAGGAATTGGCTTTGCCAAGTCCGCGAACTCAGTTTGCGAACTCAGTTTGCGAACTCAGTCCGCGAACTGACGGAAGTTCTCTTGCCGAGAATTTCTGCTGGGATTTTCCAAAAACTCGTTTGCGTGTTTAGTCCGTGAACTCAGTCTGTGAACCTATTCCGCGAACTGGCGGAAGTCTCTTTTCCGAGATTTTCTGCTGAGTTTGGAAAACTCTGCCGGTTGCCTTAAGTCCGCGAACTTGTTTGTGAGCTTAAGTGGTTATGATCTAAATATGTGCTCTGAACATGAAACTTAAATTACTAAGGAATGCTTTATGCAAACCGTGGCTATAAAGTTCATGAGCCGATTCATCGAATCGAATCATCTTTGTTTCAATTGTGTCTTGTGTAGTTACATAAGATCTCATAGCAATTAAACAACTCTCTAACTAGTTCATTTGAGTCAATTGAACTAGTTATGGTGAAGAAGAACTAGGTTAATATGAATTTCTCATATGGTTAACCTTTTGGGTTACTATGTTGAACCAACATACACGTACACATTTGGGAATGGTTTTCACAAACCCAGCAAACGTCTACCCAAGTATGTGTGACAAGCTAAGTTTTCGATCTAACGGTTGAGAAATATTAGCTTGAATCTAAATCAGGTTTTCATCTAACGATGAATATGGATTTTTTTGTAACTAAGGAAAAACCCTGATTTGAAGGTTATATAAAGGAGACATCTAGCATTGTGCAAAACTAATCCCCACACGCCTGTGTGATACTAGTGCGCTCGCTAGAGTTGATTCTCCTTTAACCTTTGGTTTTATTCTCTAAAACCAGGTTAACGACTTAAAGACTTCATTGGGATGGTGAAGCCAGACCGATACTACTTTTATCGTAGTTGTGTGATCTGATCTTGCATCTTCTATCGTACGAGTACAATCTATTGATTGGCTTGAGATCGTGAGAGTTCTCTGATAGGCAAGATAAATAAGTGACAAACATCTTCGTCTCACTGTTTGTGATTCCTCGACAAACCGCTTGTGTAGTCAAGAAGGATTGTTGACAGGTGATTGATTAATCTAGGCTGTTCTTCGGGAATATAAGACCGGATTATCAATTGGTTCATGTTCACCTTGATTTTATATCATAAGACGGAACAAAACCTAGGGTTTTTCTGTGGGAGACAGATTTGTCCTTTGATAGACTTTTCTGTGTGAGATAGATTTGTTTATTATCAAGTCTGCGATTTTGGGTTGCAGCAACTCTTAGTTGTGGGTGAGATCAACTAAGGGAATCAAGTGTGCAGTATCCTGCTGGGATCAGAGGCGTGGGAGTACAACTGTACCTTGTATCGGTGAGAGACTGATTGGGGTTCAACTATAGTCCAGTCTGAAGTTATCTTGTAGTAGGCTAGTGTCTGTAGCGGCTTAATACAGTGTGTATTCAATCTGGACTAGGTCCCGGGGTTTTCTGCATTTGCGGTTTCCTCGTTAACAAAACTTCTGGTGTCTGTGTTATTTCTTTTTCGCGTTATATTTTTATATAATTGAAATAATACAGGTTGTGCGTTAAATATCATCAATTGGAAATCCAACCTTTGGTTGTTGATTGATATTGATTGATCCTTGGACATTGGTCTTTGGTACCGTCCAAGTTATCTCTCTTTGATAAAGACTCGTAGATTTCCATTTGCTTGAGTAAAGATCAAATCGAGAGATTGAGATATAAACTCTTTGATATATCTTTTTATTGATTGAGTCTAACTGTCTAGTTGATTCTCATAAAAATTATATTGGAGTTTGTCCATACAGATTGCTAAGCGAATATTGGGTGGTGTTGTTAGACCCCCGCTTTTTCAATTGGTATCAGAGCAGGCAAACACGTTTAAGACCTAACAAGTTCGTGTTTGTAGCGATCTGACTCTATGGACAGAGGTGCTATCTCTATTAACGTACCACCAGTCTTCGATGGCTCCAATTACTTATGGTGGAAAATTGCTACGCGAGCTTTTCTTCAATCGCGTGATTTTCAATCATGGGTATATGTGGTTAATGGCTATGATGCTCCCGTTGTGGAAGTTGGTGATGTAAACGTTCCCAAACCTATTGGTGAATACACCGCTGTTGAGATAACTGCTACAAAGCAAAATTCCGACGGTTTGAATGTTATCATACATGTCATTACCCAAAATCTTCAACATCATGTGACAAACTGCACCAGATTTAAAGATGCTTGGGATATCTTAGAAACCGTATTTGAAGGAAACTCCAGTGAAAAGGATGCTAGGATTCAAAACCTTAATTCCGATTGGGAGAACCTTCGTATGGCAGATGAAGAAACATTTGTTGAGTTTAATCACAAATTGTCTGAAATTGTTAATGCATCGTTTGCATCGGGTAAGACTATTCCTGAAAAGGACATTGTGATGAAAATCCTCAGATCGCTGCCATCTAGATACGAGTCTAAGAAGCATGCCATCGTTGAGGGGAATAACCTTGATAATCTTTCCAGAAACACCTTAGTTGGAAAGCTTAAGATCTTTGACCATGAGCATACATCCAAAGTCGGTAAGGATGTTGCCTTTAAAGCACAAAAGAACACTAAATTACTTGTCAAAGGTAAGAATCTTCAAGTCTCTGAGGATGATCAGTCTGAGGATGATTTTTCGGATGAAGATCTTGACAAATCAGTCTCCTTGATCACAAGACAGTTTAGGGATCTTCTGTTGAAGAGAAGTAAACGGTTTTCAAGAGACAAACCTAAGTCATCAGACAAACCTCACGGTCGCGTACCTCTTAAAAACAGGGATGCTGACGAGGCTGATGACGAGGACATGCCTCAGTGCTTTAAGTGTAAGGGTTTTGTCCATTTTGCTAACGAATGCCCAAATCATAGAAAATACACTGGGAACAAAGGTCTAGCTGTAACACTTGATGAAATGTCTGAAACCTATGATTCCAATGAAGATAGGAAATCAAGTGTAGGGCTTCTTTGTGAAAACATCGATTTTGATACTTGTAGCAATACATATATCAACCTCAATGGGTTCGGAGAAGAGGGAAACCCAATCAAGCTGAAAGATTCACTGAATCCGATAACTGGAAACCCTATCAGTGATGTTTCAGGATCAACTGTATGTCTAGCTGCTTGCACATCTCAGATGCCTGAATACTATCCAAGATTGACGTGCTCGTTTTGTTCGATGAAGGGACACGAACTATCAAGGTGTTACAAATACAAGCACCAAATAAGGCATGCCAACAAACTTCAACGAAGAGCAGATCGATTAGCAAGGAAGCTGAAACTTGCTCAGAAGACCGCCGAGGTATGTAGGATCATATCTTCGTCTAAGAAGTTGGTTTCCAAGGATAGAATAAGACCATTTGAAAAGAAAATATGGTCAAATCATTTTGATAGACAGATATCAGAGGATTCCTCCCATGAGGAAAAAGGTGGACAAATCATTGTTCATCGCAACACAACTTGATTGTGTTGTTGGGAAAATCTTGTCTCATGTGCCTGTTCGAAAAGAGACAAGATTGAGTGCTGATCCAGGCTTCATAAAAAAATTTCCTTCTTTTCTTAGATTCGTTATTTTTGTCTATCAAATAAAAGAAAGGGTTATTATCGACAATTCTACTCTTTATAGGGTTTTAGAGTTGGGAGTATACGAACCTGTCAATAGGTTTCGAACACTACATTCCTTTTTTCCTTTTGACATCCTTTATAAGACTGCTTGTTGAGTTAAGTGATTCCATCACACAAACCCAGTTGTTCATTACTGTTCTCAAAGCACTATGTCGTCAGGTGGAAAGGATGTCAACATGATTGTTAAGTCTTCAATCAAGGAAAAAGAGAAATCTCCTGTTTCTAAGTCCCTGAAAATAAAAAGAAGGAATACAAGAAAACCCAGGGTTGTTCCTTCTAACTCTCAGAAGTTTTCCGATGTTCTTGATGAGTTAAAGGAAATAAGAAGGGAGATTTATGAAATAAAGACGTTCGTGTCTAAATCTTTGGAAATTCAGAGGACCCTAATTCGACCCCTTCAGCCAAGACAGTTCGTGGGTATTGACACTTATCTCCGTGAACCTTATGTCCCGATGGTTTTCGATAACAAGGAGTTCGGGAATGATAAAGAATTTCTCAAAGGAATTGTTGCCTAGTATGTCTTCTTTTTGGATTAGTTGGAAGAATAACTAGTGCTTTGAATAGCGAAGATTGTGACTACACATAGCTATTTTTGTTTTCATCTTCTTATGTTATTTTTTAGGTTTATTGGTTTTTAAATTCTAAAAATATTTGGAGGATGATATTATTGCAGTATTAATCTGTTTTGAAGTACTGCAATTGGATATGAATTGTTTGCGTCCGTGAACTTGAAGGTCCCATATTGTGTCAAAAGTAAAGTCGTTCATAAATTGATATTCGTATTGATGAAAGGACGAATGGACTTTTGACAATTACAAAAGTTATGCCTATGCAGTCATTTATTTGATGGAAAATAGGATGAAATCTTTTGTTTGACAAGGATAAAGTTTATTATGTCGTTATGTAAATAGTGATGGAAAATAGAATAGATCCTTGTATGTTATCCACGGTATTGATCTTCATTGATCCATTTTGTTATGTTTTACCGTGAAGGCTCCATTGTGTATCTTATGTTGAGAACCTTACAACTATGTCGATTAATATTGTCCTTGTTGGTTGTTCCGTGAGATGCCATATGTTGAGCATTCTTGAACTAAATTAATCATCTTGATTGGTTATTTAGTTATTTGCTTCGAAAGTCTTCTTTTGTGGAGCAAAATCTTTTGACAATTAAATGGATTGCTTCAGTGATTAGTTTGGTTGTGTATTCCAATTAGATTAATTATAAGTTCTCTTTTAATTAATCTAGTTGAGTTTTCCATATATTCCACAAGTTCTTATGTTGAGTATATGAACGGCTATACTAATCATGTTCTATTGGTTGATGTAGTCGTATATTCCGCAAGGTTTTCCTTATGTTGAGTATTTGAACGATTAAGGTAGTCATCTCCGTGTGGTTATATTAGTCGTAGCTCCGTGAGTTTTCTTATGTTGAGCACAATCAATTAAATTGATCACTTTTGTGGCTTGATTTGGTTTTGTATTCCGAGTAAATTAATCATGGGTTTACTTGTGATTAATTTGGTTGAGTTTTGGATATAGAAAATCATTTCCGGTGTCCAATTAAAAAATCCTTCTTTTCTTTCGAAATTAAGGTCGCTCTTGTTGCTCTTTCGGGAATGACATCAAACGGGGGAGAGTTCTTTTGAACTTGTGTTTAATGGTAATATCTTGCGGGGTGTGCGACTGTGGAATTTTATAGGGGTTATCTTATATCTTAAAACTCCTTGATGAATGCATTTAGCTTCGGCTTTATGATTGCATCGAAATTAAGTTGGTATGTATTTTTTCTTTTAGTCTATGAAATGTCTCTTGTGGAAATTTCATTATGATCCCGTTCTTTTACCTTTGCCAATTTTATTGACAAAAAGGGGGAGAAATAATATAGTTCATACTACAAATACATATGGTTTTCGGATCATTGTGTAAGGGGGAGTGGTTTCCATGATCGAGATGGAGTATTGACTAAGGGGGAGTGATACATATCACCATAGTATTGTGTTAAAGTCGTGATGCAATTGGACTTTGATGTTACATAATGATACTATGTCACTGTATAATAATGATCGAGAATCTCGATTTCTCTCATTTTTATAGCTACGGATCTTCAACAACGGTGGTGCTAAACTTACAACCTTTGGGATCATTGGATTACTTGGAAGGACGAAGATTTCAAGGAACGTTGAAGATTAGACTATGAAATAGGATCCACTAAAGTTTATCTATTTTGTATTCCATATGTATTAATAGTTTTGTCACTAAAATTGACAAATGGGGAGATTGTTAGAGCATAGCTCGGTCGACCTCGCATGCATTGCTATATCAAGCATGTTTATCAATGTTAGTGATCAAAACTATGAGTCTTGATTTCTAGTTTATTATAGATAAGTCTCGGACTAGGATAGAAAAGTGTAGTTGAGCTCAAGGATTTCGTGGCGATTCATCATACAACGACGAAGATATACACAAGGAACCTTGGAACTTCATCAACAAAAAGGTATGTGGAGACTTGAACTTATCTATCACACAAAATCTATCTATTCTATCTCTTACTTCTTATGAGACAAAAAGTCGTATGCTATATAGACTGGATCATACACATTTGACATTTCGAGCTGAATATTCACTACTTATCTTTTCTCGAAATCGTGTGTTGGTAAAGCGTTTCGCTTTGATCAAGTTTATCTTCACCTAGTGACGAAAGTCATGAAAAGTTTCAATTACTTTGAGAATTGCTCTGACGTGAAACGGTCTGTGAATAACGGCTATATAACGTCCTCTGAGAATGTCTTAATGATTGGAATGAGAGTTTAGATTATATAACCATGTATTCCTTAATCCGAAGTTTTCGAACTTTGTTGATTGAGAGAAACCGGAGGAATTGGCTTTGCCAAGTCCGCGAACTCAGTTTGCGAACTTAGTCCGCGAACTGACGGAAGTTCTCTTGCCGAGAATTTCTATTGGGATTTTCCAAAAACTCGTTTGCATGTTTAGTCCGCGAACTGGCGGAAGTATCTTTGCCGAGATTTTCTGCTGAGTTTGGAAAAATCTGTCGGTTGCCTTAAGTCCGCGAACTTGTTTGTAAGTAGGGGTGTAAATTTTGCCCGGCAGCCCGAGGCCCAGTACCGTCCGCCCTGTCCCATGACAGCCCATGGGTGATCGTGGCCCTTTACGGGCTGGCCCGACCTAGCCCATTTAAATAAGAGGGAGGGCATAAGCCAAAATTCAAATTTTCTTGCCCGACCCAATACCCTCCCTATTATCCCGTCAATGCTACCCGCCAGTATTATCCATTTACCTAGCCTAAGTGACTGTTCCAGTTTTGTTTTATCCTAGAATATACTTGGTACATATACTTAATAAGTCAACCCTCATAGTTTTCATATGTATTTCTTAACTTTTATTCCATAGGAGTCTAATTTTGTTAACCATATAGAGAAAATATTGAGCAAAATCTAAGGCACTTTCCTTTTCTGATGATTCAATTCAGGAAAAATTATAGGAAGCTTGGTTTATCTTATTCCCATCTCAATTCTCGTATTTGATTATTAATTTTAAGTAAAACTTGTGTATTATTACTACTTTCTTTTTATTTTTAACAATATATATGTATAATATATATTTGTTTGTAATATTCAAGGCCCTACCCGCCCGAGCCCAAATTACAAAACAGGCTTGGATAGGCCATGAGTACTTACTGTAGATAAATAACCCTGCTCGCCCGTCCCTTTTAATTTCATGGATAAGAGACGTTCCGTCCCACCCTATACCGTCCCATTTAATAAATAGGCCGGGCTGCCTGGCCCGTCCCAATTTACACCCCTATTTGTAAGCTTAAGTGGTTATGATCTAAAGATGTGCTCTGAACATGAAACTTAAATTACTAAGTAATGTTTTATGCAAACCGTGGCTATAAAGTTCATGAGCCGATTCATCGAATCGAATCATCTTTGTTTCAATTGTGTCTTGTGTAGTTACATAAGATCTCATAGCAATTGAACAACTCTCTAACTAGTTCATTTGAGTCAATTGAACTAGTTATGGTGAAGAAGAACTAGGTTAATATGAATTGCTCATATGATTAACCTTTTGGGTTACTATGCTGAACCAACATACACGTACACGTTTGGGCATGGTTTTCACAAACCCAGCAAACGTCTACCCAAGTGTGTGTGACAAGCTAAGTTTTCGATCTAACGGTTGAGAAATATTAGCTTGAATCTAAATCAGGTTTTCATCTAACGGTGAATATGGATTGCTTTGTAACTAAGGCAAAACCCTGATTTGAAGGTTATATAAAGGAGACATCTAGCATTGTGCAAAAATAATCCCAACATGTCTGTGTGATACTAGTGCGCTCGCTAGAGTCGATTCTCCTTTAACCTTTGATTTTCTTCTCTAAAACCAGGTTAACGACTTAAAGACTTCATTGGGATTGTGAAGCCAGACCGATACTAATTTTATCGTAGTTGTGTGATCTGATCTTGCATCTTCTATCGTACGAGTAAAATCTATTGATTGGCTTGAGATCGTGAGAGTTCTCCGATAGGCAAGATAAAGAAGTCACAAACATCTTTGTCTCACTGTTTCTGATTCCTCAACAAAACGCTTGTGCAATCAAGAAGGATTGTTGAGAGGTGATTAATTAATCTAGGCTGTTCTTCGGGAATATAAGACCGGATTATCAATTGGTTCTTGTTCACCTTGATTTTATATCTTAAGACGGAACAAAACCTAGGGTTTTTCTGTGGGAGACAGATTTATCCTTTGATAGACTTTTCTGTGTGAGACAGATTTGTTTATTATCAAGTTTGTGATTTTGGGTTGCAGCAACTCTTAGTTGTGGGTGAGATCATCTAAGGGAATCAAGTGTGCAGTATCCTGCTGGGATCAAAAGCATAGGAGTACAACTGTTCCTTGAATCGGTGGGATACTGATTGGGGTTTAACTATAGTCCAGTCCGAAGTTAGCTTGTAGTAGGCTAGTGTCTGTAGCGGCTTAATACAGTGTGTATTCAATCTGGACTAGGTCCCGGGGTTTTTTCTGCATTTGCGGTTTCCTCGTTAACAAAACTTCTGGCGTCTGTGTTATTCTTTTCCGCATTATATTTTTTATATAATTGAAATAAGACAGGCTGTGCGTTAAAGATCATCAATTGGAAATCCAACCTTTGGTTGTTGATTGCTATTGATTGATCCTTGGACATTGGTCTTTGGTACCGTCCAAGTTATTTCTCTTTGATAAAGACTCGCAAATTTCCATTTGCTTGAGTAAAGATCAAATCGAGAGATTGAGATATAAACTCTTTGATATATCTTTTTATTGATTGAGTCTAACTGACTAGTTGATTCTCATAAAAAGTATATTGGAGTTTGTCCATACAAATTGCTAAGAGAAATATTGGGTGGTGTTGTTAGACCCCCGCTTTTTCAGGTGAAGAATCTAAGTATGGGTCATAGACCATTCTCTTCGTATGGATTTCCGCTACAACATATACAAAAATCACAGCAATTGGAGAAATGAGCAAAGAGATATGTCCAAAACATTGGACTACATGCCAGCTGAAACTTTTCTGGAAATCTCTTGGAAGTTTACTGTTTCGCCTATTTCGGCCCCTAAACATGCTCAAAACTCGAAACGCTTCTATGTTAAAGCTTGGAAATATTTGGAGGATGAAAAAACATGGGTAGACCGCGAAAATCCGACATCGGACGAAGATTCTACAACGTTTTTACTGAAAGACCGACTGCTGAATTTTCTGATGACGAATTATGACGAAATTCTTCGTCCATCCACATCTGAATCAGGATCGACACCATCAACGCACTGACTTCATCTTCAGCCATAGTCTCATTTGCTGAAGTTGGCAGTGCTTCTACTGATAAGGGACGATTCCCAGATGATCGAGAGACATACAAAGTACCAGCTTTCCAGCGTCTCTAAAAGGTTGATTCACCTCGGCATGAATATCTGCAGAAGTCTTCATCTTTGACTTGATATTTCTGTATCGTTCGCCGGAAGAGCCAGAAGGGTGGTTGTAACCAGAACTCACCACTATCTGAGGCGAAAAATACATGGAGTCATGGATATACCAATAACAAACACGCAACAAAAATGGTAGCAACCCAACTCTTACCTATTTACAATTTCACTAGATGTACTGATTATAACGTCAGAATTTCGAAAACTTGCTTGTTCCTTCAAACCTGCAAAGACGAGAAAAATTCATTATTCAAAATCATGACTTGATTTTCACAAAACTGTGAACAACCCAAGTGAATTTTAACATCCACTAGTTTTTCAAAAATTGGACAGACGTCCATTCTACAATTGTGAAAACTCACTTTCAGACATTATTTCACCATGTATAATTGTCTACTTTCAACAGTTGTTCAAAATTAAAACATGATTTTACAAAATATATAAATATTTAACGTGAAACTCACGTAAATTTGAAAAATATATCTATATATTTTTGCTCCCTCGCACGAGCATCTGTCTTTGAAGCGAGAGTATATTTTCAAAGATTTCTGAAATCTCGAAGACAAAAAATTTCATGAAATCTCATAAACAAAATTTTATTACTAACAGACGCACGTCTATTAAAAGAAAAAAACTTTTCTCTCGCACGAGCATCCACCTTTGACACGAGAGTTTATCCCACTTTGTGAAATCTCACATATTTAAAAAATAAAATTTCGGTTTTCGTGAAAGATCATAGACAAAATTTTATATCATTAGACTCATGTCTATTTTGTTTGTTCCTTAAACTAACGAACGAACGAGCGTCTATTCCTAAAACAAGGATTTCTTTTCATGGGCCCGACCCGTGAATCCTAAATCGACCAAGGTTCCGTCATAAAATCAACGGTCCTACACCAATTTATGCTCATTAGATGGTGCTCTATCATTCCATTGGGATCTTCGTTCAATCCGTGGTTCGCTCGCGCAATCGAAAATCCGGTAACATCTTATCTTACGACTAAGTTCAATTACTTATTTCGTCCATAACTGGAAAATCACCATTCAGTGCTGACTGAGGAACATGACTGTCCCTCACTAATCAGGGGGACTTAATGTAGATGTTGCATTTTCGACAAGGGTAAAATCGTAAAACCCTAATTATATATGCTCCCGATCCGGCAGTCGGACGAGTATTGAGACTCATGTCTCTCATTAAAGCGTGAAAGCTCATGCCCCGAATCTCTGACTGAGAAGGCTATCTCTCAGAGTATATGTAGATGTGTAGTCTCCCAGCTGAGGCCACGACACATCTCATGAATACCGAGCAATTTCGGTAATTATTTCTGTATAGAATCGAAAGATTGGGCGGCTCCTAGACAGCATGCCATCTAGTATAGAGCAACAACGTCTTCAGAATGTAACCAGGTTTTCCCTGACTATATAGGAGAATTATGACAATCCAGCAAGTTCATATTGCTCAACTCTACGATAATTAATGCTCCTAGACAGCATGCCTGCTAGTATATAGCCATCAATTAATTATCTCTGATCGTAACTGAGTATGCAGCTATATTCTACGATTCTTTGAATATTTCGTTACTTCAATTTATGGTTCTTCCCAGCAGAGTTCCATGGATTAGTAATAAATATTCAACGTACATGCATCTGAGCATCGACTAAGCCCTGACTAAAATGGTGCAAGTGTACTTAGCAATAATGCACAAACCAGAATCTGAATGCGCGAACGAGCATTTCAGAGCACGAAGGAACGATGAACCTATGCAAAATAGGAAGAAAAATAATAATAATAAAATATTAACAAGGATGCCAGGGGACTGGGCTCACCAGCCGGCCAGTCACGCCGTGACCAGTCCCACGCCCAAGGGAAGAAAATAATAATAATAATAAAATAATAATAATAAAATATGAGCAAATCTCCTTCGTTTCAAGGAAACTCACAGTCCCATGGTGTTTCCACAGGTCAAGGAAATAATAAAATTAGGAAAAGGTGTCGCGGGACCAAGCCCACTAGCCGGCCGGCCATGCCCTGGCCGTGGCCTGTCCCACACCTCACGGTTCCTTATTATTTTATTATTTCCCTCATCCCATGAAAACTCTCTGATTTCAACAAAATACCTTGGTTTCAACAAAACTCTTGATTTTATGAAAATTCCCTAAAATCATGAAAATTACATAAAATTGGGAAGAGTGCTCTGGGACCGTGCCCGTTGGCCGGCCGGCCATGCTCTGGTCATTGCCGGCCCCACACTCCATCATTTTCTATTTTATTATTATTTTATTTCTCTAATCTCATGGAAGTTCCCTAATTTCATAAAACTCTTCAGTTTCATAGAATTTCCATCAATTCAGAGAAAATACATAAAATTGGGAAGAGTGCTCTGGGACCGGGACCGTTGGCCGGCCAGACATGCCCTGGCCATTACCGGTCCCACACTCCACCATTCCCTATTTTATTATTATTTTTCATCATCTCATGAATTTTTCCTAGTTTCAGCAAAACCCTGGATTTTGCATATTTTCTCAAAATGTTGCTCAAACGCACACCGGAAAATATCAAAACTCTCAGGACTGAGACATGAACGTCGTTGCGACACGGTCATATCCCCTTGACCGACTAAGGGTGGCCCTAAGGCTTGCAAATGGCCGATCCCACATGTTTTAGTTATTTTGACCTAATTTGCTCAACTGCCTGTATTAGGTCCAAACTCTTTTCAAACAATTGAGGGTTTGCTCAAATGACCATCAATTGGTCCCACGGCCACCAAGGGCCGGTCTCATGACCTCTTGGTCGGTCCCTCATATTTTCATAGCTAGGTTTTACTACATGTCGCTCACACGAGCATTATTTTAACAAATGATTAAACCAGCATTTAATCCTTCTTTCACCAACTGGTCCTCAAGAGACTTTGGTATTTTGCTCATTCGAGCATCTGGGCATTACATGGTGGACTTATCATCCTATGTAGACGGTCCCTGCTTCGCTCTGCGGTTGATTTTCAATAAATCATCAATTCATTAAAATTAGGGTTTTGAATCCAGATCTCTGCAAAACATAATTCTGAGCAGATTCAAATACTGATAATTTTATGTTGATCCCATGATCAACACTTTTATTTATTATACTCGGCCCAGCAGTCAGTATCTTAAATTAATATTTTATTTGGTCATGCAACCAATAATTCATCAAATTAGCATTATTTGCTCAGACTAGCAATATTTGCTCAAACCGGCAATATTTGCTAAGATTAAAGAATATTGGTTCAACTATCAATATTCAATAAATTCAGCAAATACGGTTTGCTCAGGTTATCAATATGACAATGATATTTTGCCTCAGCAGGCATGTTCAATCCATGAGTCTCAGAATATTTGCAAATTATGTTCAACTCAGCAATACAAGGACTCATCGTCCCATAAAGTCAGCAACTGACTCCACAATCACGAGACGTCAATCGTGTCACATGGGGGGATATTAACTAGGGTTTTGGTCTGGAGGTCTACGACACGTGTGTCTAAACACACAATAGAATCTGAGCAAGTCGTGCAATCAGTTGGAAGAGTCAGAAAAGTAGTGGGTGGAAAATTAACCAAGTCTCTGAACGATGAGTAACTTGTTTTGACATGATTTCCCACTTCCCCACTCTCTGACTCCAGCAACTGTCACACTTCATGGGATCATGGTGTTTTCATCTTAGCAATATAAAAGACATCTGAATCATAATTGAAAAGGACAAGGAATTTCTCGGCAAGTTCATTCAGACAATCTTTCGTCTACGCGAACTTATCGTCTGAGCAATCACTCTCAATTAAGTAAACTTCAATCGTTCAGAAATTTCCTACGCTGAATTCACAACACACCTACAATCTCAAATCACCATTGATCCCGCATATTTCTCAGCTTCCCTCCTACAGATCAACCCATCCTCTCTTGTGACCGAATTGACTATGGAACGGCCATTGTTCTTAGTTTAGGACGGAGTCCTACAGATTGATCTCTCGAACTTAAAGCACTCCCTTCTTGAAGTGCATCTGTGTGAGGTTCAAAATTTCGCTCGGTTCAAGGAGTCTCCACACGGACGTCTCCTCAATTCCGTAAAAACCAGCAAATCGGTTTTCCCCATCTACAACGGGGTTGAATATCCAGTCAGGTGGTAGCAAGTCTTTGAATTTTTAAGGCACTCCCCACTCAATGACAATTCCAAGTAATTCAAATCATGGCGATGAAGGGTGTTGTTCCCCAGCCACCCACAAAGGTATGTAGTCTTTGTCGTCATCTTTTGACTTAGTATCTTGTAGGGATAACTTCCAAGCATGAGAATGAGGACCGAAGATGAAGATACATCAACATTGTATGTTGATTGCGAACCCGCTAATTTACGCAACCTTTCTTGAGGAAAAATTTATAGCAGGCCAAACGAGGACGGTGGTGTGAAAGGATGTAGATGTATCAAAATATATCCTCTTAACCTATGGTAATAGTAATAATTCGTAGACCTAGACGATGAAGATGATTCTGCAGATGGTGATAAAGGAGCATACATTCGTTACTATGGCATTATACTTCTAACGACCATAATTGGTAAATTATATTTTCAAAAATTATAGGTGAAACAATATGCGTCCAAAGGCCGGCAATTGGTGATTGATTGGACGATAGGGAAGATAACTCCACGATTGGAAACATCAATGATTGGGGAGATAACTCGGTTAAAAAAGGAGTTGGGTATCTCGTCTAAGGTTACGTTGCCGAAATGCAGAGGGAGAATAAGAATCAATAAGTTGCAGATTGTAAATAAAGTTTTGCACTCCAAATGAATATGTAGGTATGGGTCAGATAAACAGGCTTTATGGAGAAGAATAACAAATAAGAAATTTGGAAATACACCCGAAGCTTTCTTTTGTAATCACACAAATAGATTGATGTGTCACAATCTTTGATCCGGTATCTTGAAAGCTAAGGATTTTGTAAAGTCTGGATCTGAGTTAAGTGTAAGGAATGAAGAGAGTATTCTTTTCTGGAATACATATGGTCAGGTGAGTTTCCTTTATGTTATCTTTTCCCTGATATTTGTAAGATCTCGAAGATAAATAAGGCAACAATAAAAGACATGGTGTCACCTGAGGGTGCTTGAAACTTGAATTTCCATAGAAATATAAATGAACATGAACTGTTAGAGGTGGTACAACTCTTACAACAAATTGGAACTTGTTTTGGTTTCAGAGGATAATGGCAGGAAGTAGAGATACCAAGACTCTTTTTCGACAACAAACGCTTATGAGGCTATAGAAACTGATGGTTTGCTATGCTTTCCAGACCAGGAGTTATGAAAATCGAAAATTCTACTATAGGTTTATGGACTTTATGTTATGAGGGTGCTCCTGCTCTAGCCAACTTACGTAAAGAAGGTATGATTCAAGATCCTATTTGTTTACTTTATAGGTTGAATCAAATGAACACCTTTTCTTGTACTGCAAAAGTACTTTTAGAGTTTGTTGATGGGGCAGAACGATTTGCTGGTTTTCTAGGAAAGTGAAGAGACAACCGTGCGGGCGGGGACTCCTCTACCGAGAAAATTGCTTAAACCTTTTTCAAACAGATGCACTGCACGGGAGTGCTTTGAGTTCGAGAGATCAATTTGTAAGACTCCAGCCTAAACCAAGATAATGGTCGTTTCAGAGTCAATTCGGTCACAAACAGGGATGAGGGTCGATCTGTAGGAGGGAAGCTATGAAGTGTGTGTGAGATCAATGATGATCGAGGATTGTGGATGTGTTATGATTTTTGCAAATTGGTGAACTGTTGAGTTCAGATGAGATAAGTTCTGATCGATTGAGTGATAATTTCTTGTGGGTCAAAATTGTTGTTGTTTAATCGTTGATTCAGAGACTTATTTATATTGCAAGAATAGTAGACACATTGATCCCAGTAAGTCTGACGGTTGCTCGAGTGAAAGAGTGGGAAAGTGGGAAATCGTGGTTAAACCAGTTCCATGTCATGCAGAGACTTGGTTGATTATCCACCCACTACTTTTCTAACTTCCTCAACCGCTTGCACGACTTACACACATTTCTCATCGTGGGTGTACACACGTGTCGTAGGCCGCCAGGCCAAAACCTTAGTGATTATCCCCCCATGTGACGTGATTGATGTCTCATGAATGTGGAGTCTGCAAGTCAGACGTGTATTTAATTAGTCAGTTGTTGACTTGAATAGACAATGAGTCTTAGCCTTGATGAGTCAAGCATAATGAACGAATGTGGTATGATCTGAGACTCATGGATTGAAGATAAGATGTCTGCTGGGAGAACAATGATGTTCATAGGTTAAGTCTCAATATCATTTTACCAGTCGAGATAATAATGATATTTTGATAATTTAGATCGATCGTCCGATGAAGTTGCTCGATCAATGACTTATTTTGATATGTCAAGTTTCGACAGGAAATCAAAGATATTGGATGGTCGTCTGTTCGAACCATGTTGCTCAGTAGAGGAAAAATGTTGGCAGCAAAACCAAATATTAAACATAAATATAAATTATAATATTGATTGCTGGATCAATAGAATCCTCGAATGTTGATAGTTGAATCAACATGAGAAATATTGCTCGGTTGAGCAATTGATAGTTGAATCATTGAGTTCTGAACCCAGTTGATCGTGCATTTTCTATCTTAAGCGATTTACTGTTGATATATAAGCAAAATAGATATTGCTAGTTTAAGCAAATATTGCTTGTTTGAGCAATATTGCTCGATTCATGAATTATTGGTAGCGAGACCAAATAATATAATTAATTAAAATACTGGAAGCTGGACCGAATATTATTAAATATTGATTGATAGATTAACATAAAATTATTACAGTTTGAACGTGTTAAGAATAATGCTTTGCAGAAAATTTGATTTGAAACCCTAATCTTGGTCGATTGTTGATCAATTGATGATTTACTGAAGATCAACCAATAAGCGAGAGAGGGACATGCTACATAAGATGATGGTCGACCATGTAGTGCCCAGGTGCTCGAATCAGCGTGCACCAAATTCCTTTGTAGACCAGTTGGTGAAAATATGACTAAATGATCGTTTAATCATTATTAAAATAGCGCTCGTATGAGCATTATGTGGTAAAACCTAATTATGGAGAGAGGATGGACCAACCAAAGGGTATGAAACCAGCCTTGGTGGTCGTGGGACCAAGTGATGGTCGACTGATCAAATTCCAAGTTGTTTGGAAAGAGTTTGAACCCAATATGTTTTATAGAATATCAATTAGGTCAAAATCGTAATAGAGTGTGGGACCGGCTTCTGTGAGCCAAGGGGCCGACCTTGGAAGGTCAAGGTGGAATGCCCGTGTCATCATATTATTCGTGACTCAATCCGAGAATTTTGATATTTTCTGGTGCGCATTTGAGCAATATTTTGGATTTTCAGAAGAGTTTGATCTTGACTGAAACTCTCGGTTTTGCTCTAATGAGCAAGTAAAACTCTGCTCGTGCGACCAATATTTTGGGAATATTAAAATAAATAATGTTTTAATATTTAACGTGAGAAGCCCGGATGGTCGTGTGACCATTTGACTTTTGGCTTTTGATATTTTGAGCAATATTTGAGAAATATGAAAAACCAAGGTTTTTGCTCAAACGAAGGAGTTTCATGAAACGAGGTAAGAAATAATAATAAAATAAGGATTTAGGAAAGTGTGGGACCGGCCACGGCTAGGGCATGGCCGGCCGGCTAGTAGGCCTAGTCCCATGACACTCTTCCCTATTTTAAATTATTATTTTTCACCATATGATAAAATATGGAAAAAACTAATAGTTATGCTCAAACGAGGGAATTTTCATGAGATAACGAAAATAATAAAATAAGATAAAAAATAAAAGGGGAGGCGTGGACCGGCCATGGTGGCATGACCAACATCCCAGCGGGCCCGATCCTGTGCGCCTCTCTGTTATTATTTTTTATTATTTCCTTCCCTGTTTCACATAGTTTTGCTTGTTCGCCCATATTTCTGAATGCTCGTTTATGTGTATGGGTGCTCGTTCGTGCATTATTGTTAAGTACACTCGCACCATTTTCTCGGGCTTACTCGGTGGTGGCCCAGATGCCCGAACAGTGAATATTTATTACTAATTCATGGAATTCAGTCGGGAATAATCCATGAAACGGAGTAATAAAATAGATTGATTATTTATTACTAATTCATGGAATTCAGTCGGGAATAAACCATGAAACGGTGTAATGAGATATAATAGATTCTTTTTCTAGGAATTCGATTGATAAATGTTGCGTTAGAATTATGTTTATTCAAGAATGAGGTATGAGATGATGGAAGCATCATACTCATTCTGAATATTTATTGTGCATAGTCGGGGAACAATGTGGCATCTCGAAGATGTTAGCGCTCTATACTAGCATGTAATATGTCTAGGAGCCGTCCATTCATTAAGAGATTCTATACATATGCATTCCACATAGTTAGGGAACAATGTGACATCCCGAAGACGTTAACGCTCTATACTAGCATGCATTATTTCTAGGAGTCGTCCAATCATTTCGATTCTATGTAGAAATGTTGATGAAATATGCAAAGTATCGAAAAGCTCAGTTTGAGAGGCTTTACGATTAACATATTCATACAGATCTCTGAGAGGGTGTACGCTCAGTCAGAGATTGTTTGTGAATTTCACATACGTGTCTGAAGCCATGTCAGAAATATGCAAAATTGTGATCTCTGAGAGGGTGGACGCTCAATCATAAGTTGTTCGTGAATTTCACATACGTGTCTGAAGCCGTGTCAGAAATATGCAAATTATGATTTTATGATTTTAGCCTTTGTCAAAAATCCACCATCAACAGAGTTTGGTCATATATTTTTAATAGTTTTGATATTAAATCAGTGTTCGCAAATGACGTGAGAAAGACCTTATGGGAATGAGATATGATAAAAGCACAACTAGGATTAAAAATATTTGGAGCTTATTACCTTTCGCAATTTGGTGGAGTTTATGGAGGGAAAGGGATGATAGGTTATATAATAATCATTCGAGGAGTACTAATTAGATTATTATTGTTGTTAAGTGCTTGTTGTTCATTTGGGCTTTGAATTCTGGCATTTTT
Organism: Papaver somniferum; assembly: GCF_003573695.1. NCBI lineage: Eukaryota > Viridiplantae > Streptophyta > Magnoliopsida > Ranunculales > Papaveraceae > Papaver > Papaver somniferum. Next base: position 88,406,144 of record NC_039360.1, on the reverse strand, counting down.
GATGGTTTGTCTTTGTCAACTTTGATATGGAAATGGGATGTCGTGGTTCACACATCCATGTAATCTTTTGTTTTTGTCACTTCTTTGAGAACCATTTTTATATAAACTGCGCCCTTTTCTGCAAAAAATAAAATAAAAATAAATTAGAGAACAATTAAATATCAAACATATGTATCTCATGCGAAAATATGTCTTTTTATTTAATGCACATACACACTCCAGTCCAACTAGCCAACAGTATGCAGATCCCAACGGACTTTAGATCAGTTCCTATATTTTTATACCACTATGGACTCAACAAAAGAGAAAAATGGATGGGAAAACCAACAGATGTATTGGTCGAATTGATCGGTTGAACTCACCAAGCGTTGGTATATCAAGTTTGATTGTCGTAATTTAGTTCCAAAACTTGAGTCGCTTGATTATATTACTAGAGTCAACTCTGTTAGTTAGACTAGGAAGTTTAGAAATGTTGAGACAAATTTGTGTTACTCTGAAGAACCTGAAGACATATTGACATCAACGAACACATCATCCTTCTTTTCGAGGTTAGTAATACCAGACTTGACTTGTTTTCATCTCTATCTATGTTGCTTTCGAGTCGTTATATTGAAAATATAACATGCGAAGTTATATGCATGAATCTCTAGTATTAATGACTTGATCATTACATCATGATCAAAGCGTCCATAAAGAATATACAAATTGTGTTACAGCTTTTGTATATTGAAATATGAAGTGTAATGTTTATCTTTTAAACTTCGTATTTGGGATATAACACTATCTGTGTAATTCTTTACTAGATTGTGTAATGAACTTGGAGTTACTAGAATTATGTTTAACTACATGAGTTTAAGGAAGTAGAGTTGCGCAACTTGTTTAATAGTTGAAAGGATTCAAAGGGATTTGGTGGTCTGATTTCTATAGGGGATATCTAGCAATATCGATCCATACCTTAGCAATCACTTGCAGAACCGGTCGTTAATAACAATTATAATTCCGTTTTTTCATATACACTTTATGGTTTACATGGATTTCATAATATGAGTTGTTATTTAGGAAAGTTCATTATGTCGACATAATGAGTAATTCAACATGTGCTAAAATCTTATTTATTTATTGTTCAAAGATATTCTTTGATACTCAAGATGAGATCCTAAACCAAAATATTTGAGAATATTTTATTAGGTTTTCGAATTTATATGTCATTACTTTACCAATAAGTAAAACATATCTCTGGAGAATATATTAGTAAAGCATTAATTCATGTATGCAAGCTAATATTGAGTTGTCATCATGAGAGATTTCGGTATATTAGTTCGAATTAGACAAAACCGAAAATTGGTATTATTGTATATCTTTTGATATTTTCGGTTATGGAAATTCCTTGGTGGCCAAACTACCTTGGTCTATAAATAGTGAAGTTTTTTCTTCTTACAAACTTATTCCGACACATGCACTTGATTTTGTAGTCAGTATGATAGACGACTGTTAGTATCATTGGTAATACTATCCTGGAGAGGGGAATAACCTAATTAAGCGAAATCTCCTACGTCCGCTCTTTAAATACATCAGTGGAATCAAGAAGCGTTTAGTAGTATCTTTGGTGGGAAACTAAAATCGTATTGTTATTTTAGTTTTCAATTATTAATTTGATTGGATAAGGTAGTTGAACCTTGATTATCAATAGTTTGTTTATTTCGTGGTCCTTCTCTTATGATAGAAAGTCACTCGAACTAGATCAAGGATCGACAAAATTCAGATTTGTTTTTAAATATGAAGATAAACATGTGATCATTTATTGTTAACACTCCGTTCTGTGCGTGATTGATGATAAGTGAATCAAGTTATTTGTGCAAGTACATTGAAGACTGAAGATTTGAAGACAAGAAGATTTTTAATTGGTTTATGATCTTTGTGATATACTTCATGCATACTTGATTAGCTAGGATAGCTTGTTTATTTTGAAAGACATCTTATAGCTTCTGTAGATATCAACGATCTATCATTTGGTGGTTCTCTTCAGAATCTGAATCTGATAGGTTGTGAACTAAGATTGGTTATTTCGATAATCTTGTCTTAGTTGATCTGAACGGATACAAGGGATTTTATATTATTTAAACGGAAGAACCTTTGTATAACTCAATAATATCTCTATTTCAGTTCTTGATATTGATAGAGCGGTTACCGAATACATATTAGTTCTTTACTATTTCGGAAACGATCCAAAGAGTCGAAATATTCACAGCTGCTGAAGAAACTTAAGATAATGGACTCTAACTTAAGATAGTGAACTCTATACTGAATGAACTAGCTATGTAACTTGGAGTTAGTTTACTGGTCTTAACTATACGAAAGTTTGTAGTAGTCTTTATATAACGGCTTAATTATGAGAGTATACAAAATTATACTAGGTCCCGGGGTTTTTCTACATTTGCGGTTAACTCAAAAAAAAAATCTTATGTTGTGTTGTGTTATTTAATTTAGTTCTGCATTATTTAGCTTATATTTATAATTAAATTAAATACACTTGTATGTTAATCGCCACTTGGTCTGATACCCTTTGCTAGTTCAGTTCGAACTAACCCTGTTCCAAGTGGACACCTTGTTGAAATAATCTTTTGGTGATTGTTGCTTAAATAAGATTATACAAGGTGGGTCTTGAATAGGTTGTATATCGAAAAGATTGTGGTGTACTTAGTACCCTCATCATTTCAAAAACTCATTCATACAAGTTGTGCCACAACATATAGTCTTCTGCTTTATGGTTGCTAGTAATAGAGGTAAAACATGAACAAACTCTAAAAAATCAGGATTTAAGTGAAGCTCTATATCATGAATCCGAGAATCCTAAAACACACCTCTCACACAAGTTTAACTCCTTATGCAGACTTTTCTTTTGGCCTATACCCTATCAACATATTATAAGAATCGCATAGGTTTAGGGACCCCTGAACTTGGAAGACAATACACCCCACTAGTATATTGTGAAATTCATATAGGTTTGGGAATCCTAAAACTTGGGTAACTCCAAAATAGACTTAGAAAAACAAAAGTTAACAAGTTTCTCATCATCAACGTACTTCCTTTGCATATTTTTAAATTAATAGTAAATGTTCCGAATACGAACAGAATAGTATTCATACTGTGAAATAAGGGTATTTTCCTCACTATGTATATAATTGTTAGAGCTTTGCTCGGTCTAACTTACAAGTGTTGAGATTTCAAGCTTGTTGTCAAATTTATTTGATCAAAACTATATCTTGATTTCTAGTCTACATTTAATCAAGTCTCGGATTAGGATAGAAGTGTGTAGTTGAGTACCAGACATCACTGCGTTCTACCATTTGAAGATGAAGATCAACCAAAGCCTTTGGAGAACTTCATCAACAAAAGGTAAGTGAAGACTGAACCACCTATTACTCAAGTTTTCACCTTTTGATCCATGAAACAATTTCGCATGACTAAATAGGACATTACATGCATAACAGAAATTTCGAGTCAAGTTTATCTAGTTAATCATTCTCGAAATATGTTGACTAAGCTTAAGGACATTTGTTCATACTTGATGAATTTGGTTAAGAACAATTTATTGTTTATGACCTATATTATGATTCAAGATTTAATCATTTGAAAATAGCATGGAACAGTGATATATGTCATTGATGTTATTCGGGAATGTTTCAAATTGATTATTGTAAATCTAGATACATGACAGTATGCATACCAATTCACATACTGGCACAACTGTTATACGTACGGAGCCGCAGTACATGTACCCAATACACGTACAGGCGTAGCTATAGTTTGGCAACGACTTTTGGCACGTATACCCGGTATGCACACCTTGAAAAGTCTGTAGACTCGTGAACCAGGATGGTAGGCATACCCAATATGAAAATCAGAAAAGATCTGTTGACTCCTTAACCAGGATGGTATGCATACCCATTATGCAAACCGGAAAAGATCTGTTGACTCCTGAACCTATTTTTGTCTTAAGGGTATACAAACCCGGTACATACCATGACAAAAATGTTCACGAAAAGGAACACAGGTACACGTACTTACCCTGTCGAATATTTTTAGATGTATCAGAATTATTTCTAGGAGATAATCGGTATTTGAACAACTCTTTATAAACACTATCTAGACATATTAAATCATATTATAACTTATGGTCGTGACTCAAGATTAAAGTCTTAAAGTGTTATATGAAAATGGTTAAGTTTACAATTCGTCTGGCTAGTTTAGGTAACCTTTCATGAACAAGTCATTGTATACAGTTCGGTTACGGTTCATCCTAAACAAAGTGTATATTCTGTTATGTTAATCTCAATTCAAGTTTTTCATCTAACGGTGATTATTAATTTATTGATTCCAAAGCTACCTTAGCTTAAATCTAAAGCAAACTTGATCTTCAAAGTCTATATAAGGAGAACCTCAAGCAACTGGGATCTTTGAATCCCTGATACTATTCTTGTGTGTCCTAGTTGTAAACTAGAGTCCTCCTCTCCTTTAAACCCTTTTAGTTTTAGTAACTAAAAAGACTTCACTAAGGGATTCGTGAATCCATGTCCAACTATGTTTATCTTGATAGTTCGTGTATCCTGAACTTGCTACTGATTGTTGAGCCTTTCTATCCAATAGGCAAGATAGATAGAAATCACAAAGTTTTTCATCTCAGACTTTGTGATTCCACAAGTATATTATTCTATAATGACTCTTTGTTGAAATCTAAGTAGGAATTACTTCTGAGGTGAATAATAATCTAGGTTGCTCTTAGGGAGTCGTAAGTACTGGATTTTGAAGTTTGCTAGACTTTGTCTATTGCAATCGATTTCCTATCCATAAGGACCCTCAAGCTCGTCAACGATATTAGACCAGTCAAGAGACGAATTAGACGATAATAACTCGATTAATTTGACATGAAAATTAATATAAATTAATCTAACAACGATTTTGATACAAAAAGTATCACTGAATAGGTCTCGAAAAGTTATGCATAATGGACTGCACGCACGCGTCATTCAGACACTGGGTGAAGAAGATTTATCTTTTTTTTTTAGGGTAAAATAGAAATTTTGGATATTACCCTTGTGGTTGCACGTGTCGAACCGAGTGGGTGTCTCAGCAAATTGGGTCGGCCTTATCTCTATATAAATCGAGAAGATAAACTCATTCTCATATCTTTCTTCTCATTCCTTCTTCTTCTTTCTTCAGTTTCTTCTCTTCTCCTATTCTTCTTTTCTGCGAGAGATTTATCGATTTATAGTGGATATCAATTGACGAGGGAGATGATGAGCTGTGAATAGTAAAGGAGAACAAGTAGGGATTGTTAGGGTTCCTGTTTGAAGTGATGAATCAGTAAAGAAGAGAACCCTAACAATCCCTACTTGTTCTCCTTTACGATTCACATCCTCATCATCTCCCTCGTCAATTGATAACCACTCTAAATCGATAAATCTCTCGCAGAAAAGAAAAACAGAAGAAGAGAAGAAACTGAAGAAAGAAGAAGAAGGAATGAGAAGAAAGATATGAGAATGAGTTTATCTTCTCGATTTAGATAGAGATAAGGCCGACCCAATTTGCTGACACACCCACTCGGTTCGACACGTGCATCCACAAGGGTAATAACCAAAATTATTATTTTACCCTCCAAAAACAAATTGATAAATCTTCTTCACCCAGTGTCCGAATGATGCGTGCGTGCAGTCCGTTATGCATAACTTTTCGAGACCTATTCAGTGATACTCATTTCTTATCAAAATCGTTGTTAGATTAATTTTTATTAATTAACGTTCGAGTCAAACTAATCGAGTTATTATCGTCTAATTCGTCTCTTGACTGGTCTAATATCGTTGACGAGTTTGAGGGTCCTTACACTATCTCACCTTGATCTTTGATTGAAAGGAAATCACATATAGGCTTATCTGTGGGAGGCAGATGGGTTTAAAGTATTCAATTGAGTTGAAGCAACTCTTAGGATGTAAAGGACGCCAGCTAAGGGAATCAAATGCGCATAGTCTTGCAAGATTCAAGAGGCGTAATGAACGCGAATGTAACCGAATCGCTGTGACGGTAGATTAGGTCTCAAGTACATTCCAGTCTGAAGTTTTGATAGTAGGCTAGAGTCTGTAGCGGCTTAATACAGTTAGGTGTTCAAATGTGGACAGGGTCCCGGTTTTTTTTGCATTTGCGGTTTCTTCGCTAACAAAAATTCTGGTGTCTGTGTTATTTCTTTTTCTGCATTATATTGTTTATCTTTATAATTGAAAAATCACAGGTTGTACGTAAATCAATTAAAGTAGATACATCCATCATAATTGTTAGATACGACTTGATTGATCTTGGATATTGATCTTTGGAATCGTCCAAGAACTCTCACGGTATAGTCAGGTTCACAGATTTTTTTCCAAATACATATTGATTGTGAGAGTAAGAGATATAAACTCTTCATATAATTCCTGATTGAGATTCATTAAGTTGTAACTCTCGTAATTGTATTTGAGTTTAGTCCATATAGGTTTCCTAAGAAAAGTTGGTGGTGTATTTTGGTACCCTCGCATTTTCAACAATAGTTAAGGATGGACCCCAAAAATCTACTTAAGGTAGGGCTGAAATATCACAGTTCCAAACGAACGAAACCAACAACAATTCTTTTAAAAGGGTTGCATGATTAGTGGTTAAAAGAGATCTACCCATAAAATATTAAATAGATATAGAGTAATAAAAGATTAAACTGCTCAAAATTAAAAACAAGATGTGATTGGAGAAATAAAATCATGATTTATAGAAGAAAAATAGAAAATAAATGGTTAAGATGAAGAAATTTTCATGTTTTAAACAAAATCATGGGCTAAAAATAATTTGGGTGAATTCATTGACTAATCATAAATATATGTGGGGCTGAGTAATAATTTAAACAAAATTTTCCACCCCAAAATTGTTGAGCCAAAAATTAGGACGGGCTATAGCCCGGTTAGCCCCTTGCTAGGCCCGTCCCTGATAATAGCCATTCCAAATAACAAAAAAAATAGTAAGTTCAAATATATGGTACCAAATGACCATAAAAAAGTGATTCTGGACAAGCCAGTATTATAAAAAAAAATACGGAAAGGTAAATAAGTATTATGATATGTGCGATATTTTTTTTGCTAGATGGATGAGGATGTGATGTTGTTGCATATCGGAGAGGTTAAATATGGGTACTTTCCTCACTATAGATATAGTAGTCATCCTGAATAATAAAAACTGTTTGTAAGTTCAAATATATGATAGATCATAACAAAAGTGATTGCGGACAAGCCAATCTTATAAAAAACACATGAAAATGTTAATAAATATCTAGATATGGGCGAGATTTTTTTACTGTCTGGACGAGGATGTGATGTTGCTGCATTTTAAAGAGGTTAAATAAGTGAGGAAGAAGGTGAGGTTTACATACAAAAAACACGAATGAGACAATCGATCTCCTCTGCAAGGTCATCATGCCTGCTAGTATCGATATTAATATAGATGAAGTGTTAGTCACGTATATAGATAAAGAACATGATGATTATCCAACTTTTCCATCGTTAGAGGCATATGATAATATGGTGGTAGAGGATAGACAGAGCAACATCATATTCTCCTTCTCTGGATGGTTTTCAACATGTTAGTATGGTTCTAAGAATTGAAGTTTGAAGTCTAAACAGAGTATTTATTTGTAATCTCTTGCATCAGGCCTTCGGATCAAACGCTTAGGGTGAACTTATACATGTCTTTTTATATATATTTCCTTTTATTCTCTTTTGTTACTTTCGTTTTTCGTAGAGGTAATGTTTTTACGTTCTAATCCTTGTTATTTTTTCCTTTTTGAAAAGATAATATTAAATATGTGTTGTCAATTAAAAATGAGAAATTCTTAAGGCAATTATAACTATAATTGCACATGGTATTGTTTCGGAGTGCACCAGAACTGAAATCCGGAGGAACGGTTTCTAGGATTCTAAAACCATTAAAGCTGAGTTTGGAAATTGGTTTGGTTCAGAAGAAAACTAATATCTAATGGTTTGGCTTACAACTTTAAACACTAAATTAAAAATCAACTAAAACTAATAATATCCAAATTTCCCAAAAAAAATCCCAATTTATGAAACCGTAAGTTTCAATTTTGTGAAATTCAAACAAAGTTGAAGTATAAGAAAAGCATATAACATGAATTCATACCTAATTATCCGTAATCAACTAATCGTTGATTTTCATCAAACTTTTCCATATAAAAAAAATTGTTCATATCCTTGAATTGATTTGTTTTCCAATGAGCCTTAGAAATAGATAAAAGAAAAATAAAGTTGTGTTGTCGTATTGGACAGGTGGCGGAGGTGCCGCTAGAGTTAATGTTTCGAGAAGACTGAAGGAAAGAAAAAGAACCGAAGTGTGGTTAATGACACCATTAATTTAAGGATGAATTTTGAACTAATTAATATAAGAGTTTAGATTAATCGATTTAAACCAATGGTTATCTATATGGTTATAACATCTATCAGAACCAAACTAGTCTAACGGTCTACAGAAAACTAAAGCCACGAAAATACTTGCATAAATAGTTCATTTTGATTCAGGGATATTCAGTTTGGTTTCATGGTTTACGATAATTTATGTAATTTTAATTACGGACCATAAGAGTGAGATGATGATGTGAACTAAACTATTAGAGGTTTTCATATTTTAATGTCACGTATCAATTTCTGGATTTGATAGTTCATGATCCTTGATTGTGCACCTAGAAATCACTAATATGCTACTTTAGCTATAAGTTTTAAGAGACTTGTGATGTTTTATTAATATAAGTCGCCAAGTTTATAGAAAGTGAAATCGAGTTTCTAGACTTGGATAACTATGCTGATCCAATAAAATAAAAATTAATCATGGTCCCTTGCTTTATAAATGATTTATAGATTTTTTTTCGATTTTTGATATAATATAACGAAGAGATAAAGTTTCGGAAAAATGTCATCTTTAAACCTAAATTTATAGTTTTTTTTTTTTTTTTGGGGGGGGGGGGGGGGGGGGTTATGTTAAATTAGTAATTGTATTTTAAATAAATATTAGGTGTTTAATGAAGAAATTTTTAGTTATTCGGAGAAACCACGTGTTACGTAGAGGGGAAGATACTTATGCTTATCGTATTAGGTATCGTTCCCATGCATCCTAGCCAGAGCGGGAAGAAAATGGTCAAGAACTTTAAATTTGACCAAACCCACGCGGGGATGAACCCATAATTTTTACCCCAATAAGGTTATTTTTATATTCGGGATACGAAGGCGGATGACCATCAAAAAACAAAATTAGATAGTAAAAAAATAAAATTAAGATATTTATTTATTTGATGACTAATTGTTGGGATCTTTTTTAATTTCTTTAAAAATAAAAGCTAAATCGATATATCAAATACAATTAAGGTTTAAGTAAAGTTGCAGTACATCTCTAAGTCTAAGTGATTGAGTTCTAATAACTCTTCAATAAAACAATATAGTTTTGACATTACAATAACATGTATTTGTTTGATTTTTTATTTGTTAATGGGCTGAAGTAATGATAAGATAATTTTCGTGTGGGCTTAATAGATATGGGCTAATACCTGTTTAGTTACTGGGCTAAGAACCGAAATCAACTAAATCTAAATATTTACGTTACTTTTTCTCTAACAAAATTTAAGAGATGGAATAGCCTCAATTATCCCTTCAAGGCAAGTAAAATGAGAAGCATGTTTGAATAGAATAATAGGGAAAAGGATGAGGCACAAAGAAGGTTTCTATTCATCAGAGAAGAAGATGTTACATAAATATATTCCTTTATATACAAATAGAAAGAAGACTCTAGATACAATATTGGGCAGCACATACATGGGCTACAAGCCCTACAACACTCCCCCTTGTGCGGTCCAGTAGAACTTCATATGTAGTGCTTCAAATACAGTTCTTCAAATGTCGTCCTCTCCTTGATGATTTGTGCCGAAATGAATTGCCTCATTAAAACTTTTACAAGGAAAAACCCAGTGGGACAAAACCTTGGTAAAACTATTCACATGCAGTACTTCACATGTTGTCTCGTACTGTACATGTAGTTCATCACATGCAATACGATGTTCAAAGATCGATGAATCTAAGTTAATTGCCTCGTTAAAACTTCTCCAGGAAAACCCAGAGGGACAAAACCTGAACTAAAGAAAAATATCACAATATTAGGTAAACTTAGAACATAGTTGGATGCATATACGTTGCCTCATTAAAACCTTAACAAGGAAACCCAGTGGGACAAAACCTTGACGAAATGGAAAGATTACAATGTGACAGATGCAAGTAAAGGTGATCTGTTAAAGATGATCACTTTTCTCCGTTGAAGTTGACTAGTTGCTTCACAACTCCTAAGGCATAAAATCCTCGTGGGAAAGACAATAGCCTTAGATGGGAAATTACATTCCCGGTATTTGTTGTTGTCTCATTAAAAACCTTGCCGAGCAACAAAACCCTGTGGGAAAAAGTAACCTCAGTGAAGGAAAAGAGTTCAACACACCATTAGATGCTCCCCCTGATGTCAGACAATTTTCATTAGTCTAATGCAGTCAAAAGGAGTTTATCACACATTACTTTGGTGACTTGAATGTTTATAAGACCTTGTTGTTGATTCTGGAAGTTATGTTGCTTAACCGACTATCGCGTTTCATTTCTTTGATTCGGATATTTTCAGTAATATCAACACGATCTTTATGTCTTCAACGTTCAACATACTTGATGTTTTTAGTGTTTTCTCGCTAAAAACCTTGTCGAGTAACAAAACCCTTTGGGAAAAACTATTCTCGATCGAAGGGAAAAAGAGTACAACACATCTTCAATTTCTAAGTAAAATATGTCGACATCATATCCTTGGATCCTCCCCCTGATGTCGGCATCTCCCCCTGATTACTTTCAGAGTTGTTCCAGACAGTTCCTTTAGTCATGTATTTTTCGAAACTGAATATTGGTAATGACTTAGAAAATAATCCACCATATCTCCCTATGATTACTTTCTTTGGAGAAGAGATTATTGTTCCTTCATAATCAACAACTTTTGGATTGCACTTTCATTAGCATTCCTTTTAATGTCTTTATAGGGATAAAAAAATTTTATGTCAATGGTTACTTTTAAGTACATGATTACATTTACTATACCATTCCAATGACGTTGCGTTGGCGTGGAGCTATATCTATCTAACAAGTTCCCTGAGGATGTAAAATTTAATCGGGTACATTATTATACTAAGTACAACAATGCGTCTATTATACTTATATATGGGAATTTCATTTCCCAACACATCTTCGTCATATTCCTTTGGACGAAATGATTACTTACTTACATTTGAACCTCGACTAATCATGGGAGTGCTATCAGGATGCATGTCTTTGTTAAATTTCCTGACAACTTTAGACATATGCAAAATGGTGGAATAATATACCACAAGCTCAGTATTCGATTGAGCTTTTCCTAGATTTTTCATCTCAAATTTGGATTTCAAATAGCTTTTAAGGTCTCTTATTACATCGAGAGTACGCATCATATCTGTACCATCAACATAAATAGCTACGATTCCAAATCAGGAACTTTCTCATGAATACGCAAGGAAAAATAACTTACTTGTATATCCCCTCCAAATCAAATAGCCACTTAGACGGGTATACCACATTCGCCTGATTGCTTGAATCTATAAGTGAGCGTTCTATATAACTATAAACGCACTCTGTGGTTTAGAGTCATTTGATTTGGGCAACAAAAGTCTATAAAGTACATTTGTAAATATCTTCTATCTCTTGATTCTTTAAAAGATACGTAACAACCACATACATATGCTGCATTTCAAGTCCTTTTGAAATTACCAAGCTAACTAAGTAGCAGAACTCTATAACGTTCATTACAAGAGAACAATTCCAGGAATTTGTGAGAAATCTCGCGTCACAAGGCGAGTCTTTATACTTTAAGACTACTTTTTTCTCATTATGCTTTATGACAAATTATTTATGTATGTCCAATAGGCTTTATACTTGTTGGTTAGCACTACTACACCAAATACCCGTATATTTGTCAAAGAACTAAGTTCTACCTGGATTATGTAGGCCAAATATGTTATTTATTTGAAATTAATCAAAATAAAGCATGGTTCGATCTCATTGTGCTCTACTTCTGGAGCAACTCTTTGTGGATTATATCATCACTATGCACGCATGATCCTTCCATTGACTCATGTTCATTCTCATAATCCGTCAGGATTTCATTGTTCTCTTGAATCATTTAAAACTTCGGAGAATCCTCCAGTATTGGTACGCATAACTGAGATTATGAGATGATTTCATTAATGATATAAATTAGGTTGTGCCTTACTCATCTACTTTCTTTTTAGGTGAACATTGATCGAACCTGGTGGTCTCTCCATCTTCCTTTATGGAGCCACGACCTCAACTACACTTCCACCAAGTGTAGTTGCAACACCTTAGTCTATAGTGTACCCCATACCGAGGATTTCTAACCTTGCAGGAATATTTGCAGCTGGTATGTATGATTTTGTCACTTTAGCGATATCAGTGTACATTCTGAAAATTGATTATTCTTTGTCACTTCACAATTACATTTATGGAGTACAAGAATCAATATGAGACACAATGTGAACACACCACGACAATTCATGTCTTTACCTTAGGAAATACTTTTTCTTATCTCCCCCTAACGACGGGAAGACTGTCTCATTAAAGTGATAACCTGCAAATCTAGCAGTAAGAGATCTCCTGCCAAAGGTTTTAAATACGGATAATTGTTGAGAGTAAATATCCAACAAAATTACTTAATCATTTTCGTGACCCATCATAGTACGATGTGGACTCGCAATGGCACATATATATAGTACAACCAAAAATGCGTAAGAACACAAATGTCAGGCTTAAATTCAGGTACCAACTGGTACGCATTAAAAGTTGACTAATATTGGGTTCTAAAACGTATTAAGTAAATATGCGCGTAATATTGCATATCCCCAAAGCAATAAAAGGTAGGTTGGTACGCATAACCTATTCCTTAGACACCATCTGTAACTTTTGATGGTAGCTTCTGCGAGACCATTGGGTATAAGATGCTCTATATTGATCCTATTAAACATGCAATATTCATCAAGTCATTTTGATGTAAATTCTCTAGCATTAACAAGGGTGGTTAGCCTTTGCACTTTGCATTGTGTAATATATGCTAGGAGTTTTCAAATGCAAATTTCTTGGGAACTATAGCTAGTCCAAAATGTCAAAACATTCACCAGATCCATCAGTCACTTTAATGGTCCGCATTCTGCATGAATATTTTTCTAAATTTCACCTTGTTTTTTTTTTTTTTTGTAATATGGAATTTTTTTACCATTTGCATCTTAGGATGGTCTCGATCCTGTTTTACTGAAGACTTTGTAAAAAATGAGTGATATGCTTTCTTACCTAAAAGCATAATGGGAAGGGGGGTTGTGCATCTAGTAATTTAGAAAACACTTATTGAGAGATACGCCGTCGCTTTGCATTTTGTCAATCTTTTTCCCATTTTCGTTCACTCAAATAAAGTGATATTTGTATGAGTTCTTTCAAAACAATCATCATGTCACAACCAAAGTTTCTTTATGGTTATGCCCAAAGCCTGTGTGAGTCAGTTTCCAACATTTCATCATCGGAGTCAATATGGATTCAATAATCCAAATATTATAGTGAATTACATTGCACTAGATTGACTCATTAGTTTCCCTAAAATATATTTCCTTCCAAATATATTAGAGATTATAAAAGATGCAATCAATTACATTCTCATCATTTTGATGTTCCACATGATATCCATTTGCACGGGTTACTCGGGAATTTAACAAGGTGTGATTATCTCTTGGTACATCTAGAGATTTTGCAACATCTTTGTTTCTTGAAAAACAAAATGAGCAATGTTGCGCTCGATTGGTCAGACAAAGTTCTTGTTTCCATTAAAGTTGATGTGAAAATTGGTTGTTACTATGATACACATACACATTACATTGTAGATACCAACACCTATGACCAGGTGCATTTCCAACTCTTTTATTATGATGGAGCTAGAATTACATTTTAGCTGATCCCATGTTCAATGATACCTATACTTTGGTGTCATTACTGCTGGGGAAAAAAAACATTTTTATTTCATGATATATATGTCCCTTTTTACTTGTTTTATATGAGTCGCTACGTGTAACCCTCATCACTTTGGGGTTCTTTCCATTTTCAATTTTGCTACATTTAGCTTAATTTGAGAAATTTCTTAATCTCAATAGGCCAAGAGAATCTCACTACACATATCAACCACTTACTTTAGGTTGAATATATTACTGAAGATAATTCTCTTGTTGTCCTACTTCAACATATACCGGTTCGTTAGTATTATGGATGAAGTAGAGAAATGAAAATTTTATGACTCATATCATCTTTTGTGAGTTCTTCCACAAAAATTGGAATACATGTGATTTTATTTGAAAGTATGTTTTGAAACTACTGACAGATTAATTGTCGAGCAAGTGGATACATTCCACAGAACATTCAAAAAAAAAAGGGAAAATATCAAGTATCCAACAATGGTGCTCAAGTACTTCTAAGCCCCAAATGAATACATTGGAATTGAGTTGGTACAACCAATTGAACAAAAAAACATCATTCAACTATGACCAATATATCATATTCAAGATTGAAATTGGCCTTTCATATAGTATGGACTTATTTAAGAAAAAAGGAAAATAGAACTAGGCATGTTCTAAAAACAAATAAATGAGCCCAACGGATATTCAATGTAAAAATCCACATTAGTTACGTACCTCGAAATTTTTTGGTTCCTACCGTACATACCCAAAACCAGGACAACTTTGGTCGCGCACGGCCGGAACAGGACGACTCAGGACTCAGGATAGCAGCCCGGAACAGGACAGGGACGGACCCATTTGATAGGGCTCGGGCTGTTTTGGCTCAGAACGGTTTTACTGGAACCGTTTTAACTCAGACGGTTTTGACTCGGACCGGTTTAGATCGTTCTTCCCTCTTTCAACAGATCTTTCTCGTACGAGGGAAAGTGAACAGATGGGATCTTGCTCTCTCGCACATTAACAGGAACAACCGAGCGATTATATACACAGTAAAAACGAATCAAACCAATCAACCCATCACAGTATTGGACATGCTAAAATAAAAAAGAAACAGGAAACGATGTTGCTTTTTTTTTCCCTTTTTTTTTGTTTAAAGAAAAAACATACCCAATTGAAGGCCTCTAACAGTCACAACCACAGCATGTGCAATCAAATCATCAGTAGATACCCATGGTTCTTTCCCAAGTGAGCACAAACAGACAGGAGGTTGACGGAAGATTTCTTGAACTAATTTTTTTTTTCTTCCTCTTTGATACAGCCGACCTAATTTTTCTTCCTCTTTACAACCAACCTAATTTGGAAAAGAATATAGATCCAAATCCCTAATTACAGGTAACTTAAATTTCCGCAAGACTCTCATAATTAATAAAAAAAAAAATCTCATTTCATTCATGTTAACCCAAAAAATTTGTTTAGTTGCAGAGAAGAGCTCGTGCGTGATAACGTATTTGAATAGAATAATAGAAAAAAGGATGAGGCACAAAGAAGGT
The DNA here is from genome assembly GCF_003573695.1 of Papaver somniferum. Lineage (NCBI taxonomy): Eukaryota > Viridiplantae > Streptophyta > Magnoliopsida > Ranunculales > Papaveraceae > Papaver > Papaver somniferum. The sequence goes on along the minus strand of NC_039360.1, from coordinate 88,390,460 downwards.
TTTTATTCATCATAGAAGAAGGTGTTACATAAATATATTCCTTTATATACAAATAGGAAGAAGACCCTAGATACAATATTGGGCCGCACATACATGGGCTACAAGCCCTACAACAAAGCATCAATTTTTTTTTATTAGATGGTCTACGTGGATGAATAAACTCATTTTTTCACGGTGGGAAAAATGAATATCGGTAGAAATTAAGTCGACAGCCCTCACCACGTCCTAGTTTGAGTGGAGCCCCAGATCAACATGTACCGAGCCTCGGTGCAACTTGACACACTTTTCCTCATCTCAGACGGTAACATATATATTTTTACACGTTAAACTCAACAGCTTTATGCATATTGTACCTATATAAATCATCTCCAATCGACCAATAAACTCACACAACTGTTATCTATTTTATATTTTCATAGAAATTCATTAAATTTCTTCAATTAAATTTCTTCCATTAATATATTCTCTGTTTTAAGTAACTTCAATAAAAAAAAATCTCTATATGAATCCTAATTTGGAAAATGAGGAAGCGCGCACAGTAGCGTTGCTATTTCTCTAACAATAACAACAACAACAGTGGACGCTTCAGCTGGATCAAATGGATGAAGATTAACAAAGAGGCAACAATGAAGAATTCCATGACACAATTATACACAAAGCAAGTATCGAGAGCTTCATAACTGAAAGTTGCATCGACAAGAAGATATATGTGGATATTTCGGGAGAAAAAATGTCAACAAATGATGCGTGATTATCTTATCAATGGATGTGTTTCCTCCGATCAAGATTTTCAACAACGCTTTAGTATGCCGTAACACTTGGTTATTAGGCTGATCAGAGAGATTTGTCGGGTAAACCCTAAATTCATCTATCAATCTGATGCACGAAATATATACGGAATCAATGATGAACAAAAGGTAAAAAACCCTAAGAGTTATAGTATGCCAGTGGATGCCTGTGATGAGTACATTTGATGGCAAAAAAAAAAAAAATAGCATACCAAAATCTCGGGATGTTTTGCGAAACTGTAGACAATTATTTTGGTCCACGTTTTTTATGACAATCAATACAAGATGTTGTCGACCGATTACTAGTTGGAAATACGAAGATATTCTTTCCAAGGATACTAGGTAGCCTTATTTCATACATTAGGGGTGTCATGGATGTCCTTATGCTTGGCAAGCCATTATAAGGGTCACTACTCAAAACCAACTGTTGTTCTAGAATCGGCGACTTCTTATGATTTTTGGATACGACATGCTATTTATTGGACTCCCCTGTTCAAATAACAACATTAATATATTTCACAAAACGTCTTCGTTTGAAGAACTGAAGTATGGAAATGCTCCAGCAGCAAATTTCACCGCCAACGACAATAACTATAAAATTGGGTATTTTCTGGCGGACGGAATTTATCCAGCATGGTAAACTCTAGTTCATGCTTACAGTGAGTTACCCGAAGCTGATGAGCACCATGATGGAAGGCATTTTAACGGGAACAAAAAGGCGTGTATGAAGGATGTTGAACGAGCATTTGGAATTTTGAAGAGGAAGTCCCTTACAATTTAAACCTATAGAAATGAATATGGTTATGCTCACCTGTATCATTTTGCATAATATGATAATTGAGGAAACTCGGCGGGATACCAGTTTGACAATTTATCCAGATTAAGATTTGAGGAAAGAAGTTCAATCTGCATGGGGTGTCCCCACAAGAGAGTATAGAATGGTAGAACTTAGAATTCAAAATATAGGTTTACATTTAAGGCTAAGGGAGGATCTCACTGCGTACAATTGGGCTGAATTTGGAAGAAGAAATCCTCACTAGATTTAGTTTTATTTTACTTTATGGTTTGTGTAATTTAGATTAAACAAATACTGAAACTGAAAGTAAAGATTACATTTAATTTAAAATTAAAGACTACATTGAATTTTAAAACTAATCATTATATCTAGAACTTAAAACTCAAACTAAATAAGTGCAATGACATTACTTTCATTTTCATTTTTATTCTCATCTAAGTCATCTTCATTAAAATCAACGTTAAATGTTGTTGGACGTTGTGGTGCCTCTTGTGCTAACCTCATCCTGCAATAATCATAGTTGTGCAACATTAATTATTGACATGTCTATTCCCGTGATTCCTCTCATGTGCGCGTAGAACATATTCTTTTCAACCACCCTACGACCGTTCCTCATTTCTGAAACTATTTTCTTATGCTCCACTATTTTAACAATATTGTTTTTTTTTCTTCCAGAAAATTCTTGAAGGTTGAATTTTGAAGTTGATGATTGGTCGACATCTTGAGCTTCCTTTCTGTTATTTTTGTTTTCTATTTTGGCACCCACTTAATTAGGTTTATTTGCATTTTCGTTAACATTAAGATTAAAATTACCATGTAGAAAACCTCTTGTATTGAGATTAAGTTTTGAGCCTGTTTCTAGTTAAGAATAAGGAAACCCATGTTGCTGAGACACATTTGTAGCCTCGGTGATTCTTTTGGTACTTGAAATCCATTCAAAAGTTCAGTGTTATTGATACGTATTGATCTCTGTACCTTGGTGACTATTATTATAGAGGCGGAATTCAGAATAATAATAGACGAGAAACTTAGAAGAACACAAAACACAAGTAGTAATTTCGAAGAAAATATATCTTCTCTAGATTATGAACAAGAAAACACTTTACAATTCTCTCTTTGTTACTCTCACAATCTCTCTAAATAGTAGTTAACCCTAAACTGTTTACTAAGCTTGCTTTTACAATAATAATTGCCTCACAAACTTCTCTCGGTTTCTGTGTAAACATTTCTTTTCTAGGTGCGTCTGTATCAAAACCCACTAACTAGATGTGTTTAGTTATGAACTAAACATCCCTATTTATAGGCTTGGTTTGGTTTCCCAAACGTCTTAGGATTCTATTTCCTTTTGTAGGACTAATTCCTTTTCTAGGTATATTACCTAAACTAAGAATACTGCTCAAAACAATACTCCTTCCTAAACTAATAATTTATCTTAAACAAGGAATCCTTCCTAATATAGGATTATATCCTCAATTCGTCTTGAGGAACACTAGTTCCAAGGGAAAGGAAGATACACATGTATCATGCGCCCCCCCTCAAGAACTTGAACTCCTATGAAAGTTATATTTGGAGGTTAGGGAACTCGTGAGTTCCTTTCACCCTGCTGAACCATTTCTCCTTGCTGGAAACTTGACTTTGACTTCCAATTAGAAAAGCGTCCTTATCTTCTTGTCTTGTCTTAGTTACTCTTCGCTCCGTAATGCAATACTCCTCGAGTGGTTCTTCTCTATCAAACCACAAGTCTTCCACATATGGCAAGATCATCTTGTTATCTCCAACATCATCTGGTAATGGTGGTTCAAACATACTTAACCTTCTTAGGTCTTCTTCTTGTTGTTTGGTAATGTCTACCAAACTAACTCTACTCGGCTTCTTGTCAAGAGAACGTATCACAAGAAGAATGAATTTTGTACTAGCATTCACCAACCGCTTAACCTAAGTGGTTGTAATCAAGTTGCTCCCTCAAGAGGAGAGTTAATAGCTCGAATTACAAAAGCTTTCCCATCTTTGGTAAAGGTATACTTTTGCTCCCTCCTATGTAAAACCGCATCTCGATCCCGCAAGTAAGGACTACCAAGTACAACTTGACAAACATCCAATGGAACCACGTCGCATGTAACCTCGTCAATGTATGACTCATCAAAAGCGAACTTGAACGTGCACTGCTCTGCAACCTGTAGACCACCTTCCTTTTGAAGCCACCCTAAAGGATAGGGTTTCGGATGTTTGAAAGTTTTCAAACCCAACTTCTGTACCAAAGAATGTGAAAGTAAATTCTTCTGACTTCTCGGGTCAATGACAACATCTATTAGTGTTGTCTTAACCTGCATCTTAATCGTGAAGAGTCGTTCCCTAGGAAGTTCTTCTACGCCTCCTGCCATTAGAGAGAGCTTTTGATTAGGTTCTGTTAGTCCTTGGACTTCTTTTAGAACCTGTGTGACTAGTGTTGCCATCATGGCTTGTTTCTTCTGCAACCCTTTTGGTTTTAGATTAGGATACTTCATACAACATGCCATGTTTGTTTGCAATGTTTACAAACTAAACCTTCTTGGTCGTTAGACTTTCCTTTCTCTTTGCTCCTTTCAACTCCTTTAGCGACGAAACTTCCAGACTTTCCCTTGACGTTTCCCTCAACATCAGTTTTCTTCAGCCTGCCTTCGATGGCATTAGCTTTTATACTTGCTTCGGAGATAGTATCCACCAAAAACATCTTCAACTCCTTCCGTATATACTCATGGAACACGGAAATATACTTCATACAGATAGCATGATCTTCCAAGTCTAAATCCAAAACCATAGCTTGATTCTGAAATTCCGTAGTATATTCCTGCACGGTTTGGCTGTAAGTATACTTAAGTTGTACCACTTGAACCATTTCTCCTCAAGGTAGCCAACCGGATAAAACAGTTTCCTTACAACTGCCTTGAATCCTTTCCACGACAATACTCTCTTACCTAGGTTTTGTCTTTGATAAGCTTTCCACCAGGTTAGAGCATGCTTTTGTAGCTTCAATGCCGCGAAAGCTATCTTTTCCTTTAAACCATATTCAAAGAAAGAGAAATACGTCTCTAGACGTTCAATCCAATCATACAATTTTTCTACATCGACACTCCCATCGTAAAGTGGAATATCAACATGAAAATCAATTTTCAGATTCTTACCATGAGGTTTAGTTGTTGTAGGACCTTTAGGAAGCTCGCTTTCCTCCTTTTCATCCTCATCTTCTTTCTCTTCATCTTCTTCCGGCTCGTCTTCTTCCGAATCATCTTTTTCCGAAGCTGCAGGTGAAGGTGTAACCTTTTTCTTCGTCTCCTTCTTAGGTGTATGAGAACGAATACATTCACTTAATTCCTGAAGGGTAACTTGAATAGACTTCATGTCTGTTTGCAGCGTAGCCATCTTTTCTTCCATAGTTTGTGGTTCGCCTTCCTTAGGATCATCATCTGACTTTTTCATCCTTGATCCCCTTGTTGTCTTAACGTCTTCTAGCTTCTCAAGTACCTCACCAAGCTTTATGTAGAGAGATCTAGTGAAAACCATAAACCACAGGGATTTACCCTAGAAACTAACCTTGCTCATGATGCCAACTTGATACGTATTGATCTCTGTACCTTGGTGACTATTATTATAGAGGCGGAATTCAGAATAATAATAGACGAGAAACTTAGAAGAACACATAACACAAGTAGTAATTTCGAAGAAAATGTATCTTCTCTAGATTATGAACAAGAAAACGCTTTACAATTCTCTCTTTGTTGCGCTCACAATCTCTCTAAACAGTAGTTAACCCTAAACTGTTTACTAAGCTTTCTTTTATAATAATAAATTGCCTCACAAACTTCTCTCGGTTTCTGTGTAAACCTTTCTTCTCTAGGTATGTCTGTATCAAAACACACTAACTAGATGTGTTTAGTTATGAACTAAACATCCCTATTTCAGGCTTGGTTTGGTTTCCCAAACGTCTTAGGAATCTATTTCCTTTTGTAGGACTAATTCCTTTTCTAGGTATATTACCTAAACTAAGAATACTTCTCAACACAATACTCCTTCCTAAACTAATAAATTATCCTAAACAAAGAATCCTTCCTAATATAGGATTTTTATCCTCAATTCGTCTTGAGGATCACTAGTTCCCAGGGAAAGGAAGATACACATGTATCAGTTATATCGGTTCACATTTCTAACGATGTGGAAACATGCTTCGTGCTTGAAACCCGAAGATTATTTTCTTTTCCATTCCTCTCGAGTTTTTTCGTTGCTGATGTTTGAATATTTTAAATTAGTTATTACAATAAACATAACACGTCTTAAAAATCAATTCAACCATTTGAAACGCGACTTATCAAATCCACTTCAGTATCACCACTTTCTATTTGACATGTCATTTGCATCATTAAAGCAACCCAATTTCATGTCTTTGCATTAAAACAACTCGACAACCTCGAAGCATCACATTTTTGTATATTCTCAGTTTTATGACAATTAAGTTTAAAAATTTTCCCCCAAAGAGTATTATGATGTTGTTAAGCACCATCGATAAAAACAAGTGTAAATGTTACATAAGATCTTCAAATAGCCTTATCTTCATCCAAACTATACTTTGGACCGCGAGTTTTCTGTGAAAATATTTTTTGTTGAAGTATTTTGGGTTTGTGATGAATTGACCATTTTTAAGAAACCTTTTTTCTATTGATTTAGAGATTAAGAGTTTGAGAGTGAAAATGTGAGTTGAAAGTGAAAATATAAGATTTTTTTGGTGTATAAGGTGTGATTGTGGAGTTGAAATTGATTGAATTCATAGGAAACGAGATTGTAGCTGTTTGATGAACCTATCCATTATTGGCTCAAACATGACTGAGCTTCTCAATAAGAGACGGTTAACGTCTCAACTTGAGTTGAGGCTCAGCCTCACTAGGACGACCATCCCTATTTGATTCGCTCGTCTCTGGTTGAGACGCTCGGATCAATATGAAACGGGATGGGCAAAACTCCAAAATTTGAGCGTTCCCCATCCAGTTTCCTTGTTGGAAGTCCCACTGTGGGATTACAATGTGCAAATATGTTTATTTTCCCATCAAAATGTCCTTTCCCTCACCAGGCCTGTACCTAATTAAACCCTATGCATATGAATAAATACACTGAATTTTCAAATAAATAAATAAAATAACTATATAAAATGAGCGAGTTTATATGTACATGAGAATTGTATACTGCAGGCACTCATGCAAAGTTTGGAATTATTGTTGGTATCTGCCAGGATATTGGGCGGGGACTAAGCCCGATTCTAATTATCCATTTTGGATTCCTAGGCAGCTAGCTAGCAAGCGTTGCTGGAATAGTAAGAAAATGGTCAATTTTCATATGGTTTCACACAATATGAGTTGCCATCTTCCTTATATGATGATAGTATGGTGGCAACCCCTTTCCATAATGATTGCTCTAATACATGAAGTTTATCATAAATGTATATATATATATAGTTCATTGTTTAGTACAATAAAGTTCACCACCCCTCTTCTTCACTCTACGTGCAAGTATACACGAGTACGTTTAGAATGCTAGTGTAAAAGGAGAAGGTACCAAGTGCAGACGAAATTTTTCGTTTGGAAACTTGTATGGACAAACATAGTACAAGCACAAACAGGTCAATATTAAAGACCCAGGAATAATAAGATTGTACATATAGTTTATCATTTTCTCTTCCACAATAAATATGTATAAACCAAAGGTCCGTGTACCAGATTGTGTAGAAGAGTTCTAGGACGATATCAAAAATTAATATTCAAGATCAATCTAGTATGTACCCGAATTGTAAAATATGAATTCTAACAAGTACGAGACTTGTAATCTATATTTCAAGATACGAATTTAACAAGAACTAGTGTTACAAGATCTCAATCAATTAGGGATCGGAGACTATCTAATTTGATTACGTACTACTTGTGATGATCCTATTATAAAGATAAACAATATAATGCTGGAAAAAAAAAGAAATAACACAAGATATCAGAATTTTGTTAACGAGAAAAATCACAGATACATAAAAATCGTGGGACCTAGTCCAGTTTGAACACCACATTGTATGTCTAAATTCACCCTCCAAGGAACTCAGTTTCAGTTATACTCCGTATGTCTCTCAACCCAACATGGTTCTACGCAATTGGTTTTCTTAACTGAGATTCGTTACAGTCAAGAGTTGCTTCAGCATGAGTGAAGACTTTGGATACTTATTGTCCTTTAACAGAAAGCCTATTGATTTCCCTTTCAATATGTTTGAATCAAGGTTTGAAAATTTGTTTGCAGTAAAACAAATCTAGCAAACCTCATGGATCGAGAATACTTACACTCTTATCAAAGATAACCCTATATCGCTACTACACCTCACAAGAACAATCGAAAGAAATCAATAAATATTTTTTAGATATCTATTTTATGGAATCACAAAGTCTAATACGAAGAGAACTTTGTGATTTTTATCTATCTTGTTCTTGATCTAAAGTTCGTGAACTTTAGTCACTAGTATAACAAGATACAGATACAAGAACTATCATGTAAAAGATAGTCTGACTGGATTTCACGAATCCCTAAGTGAAATATTCAAGGTCGTAACTTAATACAATATCATAAAAAAAACTTAGGTTATAGAGGAAGACTCTAGCTTCGCAATTAGAACACAGAAATGCCAGGTATTGAGAAATCCAGCTGCAAGAGTCTCTTTATTTATAGATTTTCCAATTTTAATGTAGCTTTAAATTTAATCGAAGGTTGCTTCGAATCCAAGCTAATTGTGACTGCTCGTTTTCCCGTAGTCTACGTAATGTATACAGCTCTGAGGATTTGATACTAAGTAGTATTGATACCTCCGTTGAACCAATATTGCCAAGTAATAAATGATATCTAAGATCACAATAACAACGAAGAACACAAGTATAATGTAAAGGCTTCTAAGTTATCATGAGACACAAGAGATTTGCGTGGTTCGACATTTTTTTACATCCACGGGGTAATGAGTGCTTGTTTTTGTATTAAGTTGTGGTGGTTACAAAGATCTTAAATGCTTCCCAAAGTAATAGAGAGAACTCAAGTGGAAGTAAATACTTAAGTTCTAAACATTAAAGAGGTATAAGCTTAAGACTAGATCTTCTCTCCAAGATATTGAATGCCTTTAGTTTGTTAATGAAGCTTGATATTTATATCCCCTCTTGCTCCAGGTATATCTTTGCTGCCTCTGGGTCCATCATCTGCTGATATACCTTTCATACCAATGGTACCTTCATCCACCGCGTACTTTCTCCAGTTATATTTCGCCACCTCAGCTGGCCCACGTTCCTTCGGGAACTACCCAACCTTAGTACAGGTTGTACCTTCGTTCACCGCCATCTTCCGCCAATCGGGTTCTGCCACGCTTTATCTCTCCACGTGCCTAGATTCATGCGTGTAGATAAGAGATTTGAGCATTTAATGCTGATTGGATGCGTCATCTACCTCTGTCCCCTCGCCAGCTGACTCTATATAGACTAAGCTTTTTCCTTCCTTATCTTGACCGTTCATGCCTTCTTTTTGGGGATGAGATAAAGTAGATCTGCGGAGGTATCCCTTGTTACTCAGGCTTCTCTGTTTAGCGAAGGCTACACAGTTAGGTATATATGCGGCCACTAATATCGTGATACGTGATCCACAGAATATTGGTATTCACACTAACACTTTCCCAGCTTAGATGAAATTCCAAGTTAGGAATTCATGTAAGCTATGGTCCGAACAGTAATGGAACCGCACATAGCAAATAAGGTCAGCGGCGTCCAAGCAATAACAGTTTTCAAGAACACTCAAGATTGAATAATAATCCCTAAACCCAATGAGTAATTGTGAATAAAATTGTCTCAGAAGTATTTATGAGAGATATAAAAAAAGTGTAAGGATTCCTTAATAATCGGTGTGCAAAAGTACAAGATCTCTTTAGAAAATAGTATCATTTTTTATTTCTCAGAGATCATACAGGAACATGTCCAAAGTGACATGGTATACAAACTGGGTATGCATACCGTTGGACAGTTCGCGAACTTTTAGCCTTTTTCAAAATACAAGGTATGCATACCGGGTATATGTATCCTTAGGTAGTTTGTGTGCTTTTACCTTTACACTGAAAGTTCTAAAACAATGGCATAACCGACATGGTATGCATACTGGTATACGTACCCCTGGCAGTTCGTCTACTTGCTTTTATAAATAAAAGTTATAGAAATATGTCAAAAGAGACATGGTATGCATAACGGGTAAGCATACTCCCAGCAGTTTGTATACTTTAGACTCTCATGTTGAGTTCATAAACCTTGCAAATAGCCAAGGTATACACACTAAGTATGTGAACCCTAAACGGTTCATTTATTGTTTTCTTGGGTAATTTTCAAAGACCAATTTAAACAAAAATAGTTTGTGAATAATAAATTGTTCTAGATTAAGATTTTTAAAGATCTATGAACTTTCATTGATCAAACATATTTCGAGATTTTACACAAGATAAGCTTGAAATCGAAATTTCTTCTTTGCCATATTAAATCTACTAAAATCGTACGACATAATCTCATAAGATAGAACGGTAGATGTAATTAGTAAATAAGATAAGTCAGTCTTCACATATCTCTTGTTAATGAAGTTCTCGCGAATGCTTGCGTTTGTTCCTCAATATTGAATCTTCAAGGGTATTCGATGATGTCTGATACTCAATTATCATGTTTTAATCCTAGTCTAAGATTTGACTTTAGCATTCTAGAAATCAAAATATAGTTTTGTACATTTAACATTGACAACATGCTTGGGATAGCAAAACTTGTGAATTTGACCAAGCGATGCTCTAAAAGTTAGGGGTAAATACAGGCTCCGGAGTCCCCATCATGTGAGAAAAATCCAGAGATTAGCGAATTCAGAATCTAGTAAACACTTGAATTATAACTATCAAAATGAATCTAATATCACAAAACAACTATCGTCTCACATGGATGTCACCCAAAACAACTCTGCTAATCAAGGTGGGCAGGGCCTTCCTATTAGCAAATGGGAGATTTCAAAAGTAGGAATTACCTGTAGGTACTATTATAGTGTTCTTAGTTAGTGGCAGGTCCACCCACTAAAGCCCAGTAACGGTAGGTCCATAATTAAAAGAAAAGAGAAAAATGGACCTAATTTTTTAAGCCCAGGTCCTGCACACGTGTGTAAATATTACGTGCATTTTTAGAATTCCCAAAATAACCTTTACTATATATAACAGAAACATAAGCCAGTTTCTCACCATATTCTTTTTCTTCTCAGATTCAGTTTCTCTCTCTCTCCCCCTCTCCCTCTCCTCTACTGATGCGGGATTTAATGAAATCAATTCATTTTCTTCATTCTTTAATTTCTAGTTTTTTGTATTAAGATAAAGCTTGGAAACGAAGATTTTTAGAACATCTTGATCGATTCAAGAACCCAAATCGATTCTAGCCTTTGGTAAGTTGATTTTCTTTATTAATCTTCTTCTCGTAATGTTTATTCGAAGGTTTCAAGATCTAATCATTAATTAGTTGATGTTTGATTATGTTTTCCAATTTGCACGCATGATTAATCAAGTGTTCCTTCATTTTCATGAAAATAATCCAGATCTAGATGAATAGTTACATTTTTTATTCATTTCGTTACTAGATCTGATTATACTAGTTTTCTTTTGTTGGGTTTAGGTTTTTTTCAGTTGTTTTTGTGTATGAACTATCAGTACGCATATGATGTACTGACAAAAAACCTAGTTAATTGTTTAGTTTTTGTTTAAATAATTTTTTTTTTGTTTGATCCAGCAGTAATATATGCATACTGAATAATTACGTTTTTTTATTCATTTTGTTACTAGATATGATTATAATAGTTTTATTTTGCTGGTTTTAGTTTTTTTCGGTTGTTTGTGTATGAACCATCAGTACATATATGCTATACTGACAAAAAACCTAGTTAATTGTTTATTTTTTGTTTAAATAATGATTTTTGTTGTTTGTTCCAACAGTACATATATCGCATACTGGAAATAAGATGCTTTGATTTTATTTTTTTTATTCATAGACTTATCACTTCTTTTGATTTTGTTATATTCATAGATTCCTTACTTGTCTGTTGATTTTTAGGTTACTATGAATCAACAGTACATATATTGAACACTGAAAAACTGCTTTGATTATGTTTTATTCATAAATTTTATTCACTTAATTCATATGATCTGCCAGTTCGTATATGGCGTACTGATAGAAACTTCTGATTCTGTTTTATTCAGAGTTTTGTCACTTTTTTTTGTTTGATCCATGAGTAATTATGCTCAATACTGAAATATGTGCTAGTTTTGTATAGATTTTTCTGTGTTTACTGTGGATTTGTAGGTTTTCCTTTTTTTCTCTATGATTTAATACTGTACTGAAGAAATATTATAGATTAATTTGTATGATCCTACAATATATGTGATGTAATACGTTTTCTAATTTATTTATCATTGATTCTTACAGATTTGTACTCTACCTGGAAGCAGTGCAGCAAATATGTACTCGAATTTGTAAGCATTCAGATATATAATCGGATTTGTAAGCAGTACGACAGATATGTACTCAGATTTCTAAGCAGCGCGACGGGTATGTACTCAAATTTATAAGCAGTGTAGTCACACACGTTTGGTAGTAATGGGTATTATGAACATTTTCATGTTTTAATTAATTTTGGACCTCCGAATAAAAAAAATTCCTATTGGACCCTACTATAAATAACTATATGGACCTAGAACCAAACAAGAAATTTTCCATTTCAAAACAACTTGATGGCCCCGCCTGTAGTAGAATTTTCTATGGTATAAATTTCTCGTACCTATCCCAAATTTGAGTTAATAATTAATTTATTTTTTTGTTTCGTATGGGATTGAATTGATAATTACAACAACTGCATTTTGGTGATTTCTTTAATGTGAAAATCAGTGCTCAGTGGTTAAGCTGTATATTCAAACTTACAGATACATCAAATGACATAGGCACCTTCATAAACTACTCTAATAATAATATATACTGTATTTAATTTCTCCCACAAGGCACTAGAATAATTATTCAAATTTCATTTTTGTTCGACAAGAAAAATTCCTTGTCAACACCGTCATTATAATATGACGTGGTTGTAAATGGTCAGCCCTAACGGAAAGCCGCACGTTTATACATCAAAATGTTACCGTAAGTCCACGAGGGTGGTCGTTCGGAAAAAAACCCTGAAATGGACATAGCTTTTTTTGACCATCCATTTCGTATCCTATTTGCTTGGGTTGTCCTGAAGGTTTAAATAAAGTTTTCTAAGAGTTGAGGGCTAAACTAGATTATGACTCGAGGCATGCGGATATATTTAACCTTTTTTTTCTTCTTTTTTTGAAGCAGCGGATATATTTAACATGTGCTCTTAGGTAGTGTTTCTATGGTAATCTGCATCCGACTTAAATTAGTGTCATTCGACATCGAAATGATTAGGCTTGTTATTTTGAATATCACATCCCAAGTAAGTTATTCAATCGACGCTTACAAATAAAAGTAACTTATTCAATCTGACGTCTTTTCCCTCTATTTTCCCTGTTAGAAGTATTAAGTCCATTTTTACTTCCTATGTCTATTTTCTTTTACTTTAGTAAATGGTGTATTAGGAGTGTTAGTTTTATCTTTATCTTTGAGTCACTAGGGTTAAGTCTTATATGTTTCTTGAGTTGTTCTTATGAGTAGCACAACATATCATGTATCTCAAATCAATTGAAACAATATTATTTTTCACTACAAATTCTGTCATGGCATCAAGCGCTAGGGAGAAACCCTTGCTCAATTGAAACAATATTATTTTTCACTACAAATTCTGTCATGGCATCAAGCGCCAGGGAGAAACCCTTGCCGTTTTCTCCGATCCTGAGACCTATTCAAACCATTAATTGTCTCAAATCTGAAATCAAAGTCAAGGCTCACCGTTACTACTTTACAAGCGACTAATTTCTCTCAACTTCGTCTTCCGCTCATAAGATTCAACAACAATTCAGTCATCTAATAAAGAAAACCCCAATTATTTATCATCTTAAAACCTTTTTAGCTCTACTGAAAACTTCAAAAACCTAATTATCTCAATACCCATCTCAGATCTGTAACTCTTGCTACTCCAAAATCAGATTTGATACCCATCTTTTCTAATAGTAGCATCTAGCTTCCGCTAAATTACCTCTGGCTGCTATGAATGTTGTTTGAAGACTTTTTTGCTTCTCGATTAGTGTTCTTGCATCAAATCAAGTTTGTACCAAGGTGATAAATCTATGTCTCTTTCAACTGTTTTCAACAATATACATCAGATGTAAGTTATCTTGTTTACACCATCTACATATTTTGTCACCGAGGGTGGTCTTGTCGGAGATTTGGTTCGAGTTGAGAAGAGTCTGCTGATGTTGTACGCAGGAAGTGGTGGTGATTTCTTCTCGATATATTCATTGGTTCTGCCTAATTTAGTCTAGGTTAATTGTGGCTGGAGTTAGTGTTGTTCCGAGATTTGATGCAAATGGAGATGGTAAGATATCAAGCACAGAGTTATCAGATGTATTAAAAGCACTTGGATCCGAGACATCACCAGAAGAATTGAAACAAATGATGGATGAAATTGATAAAGATGGTGATGGATTTATAGATCTGGAAGAGTTTATTGATTTTCATCGTGGTACTACTGATGGATCTAATGTTGCTGATGGGATTAGAGAATTAAAAAAAAATGCTTTTGATATGTATGATTAGATAAGAATGCTTTGATTTCTGCTGCTGAGTTACATATGGTTTTGAAAAGTTTGGGGGAGACTTGTACTGTTCATGATTATGAGAAGATGATTGGTTATGTTGCTACCGGTGGAGTTGGTTGAGCCGGTCAGGGACAGGAAAATGAAACTGTAACCAGTACCCAGTTGAAATCACAGTTTCAGTAGTTCAAATTAGTGTTTGCAGTTTACTTTAGATGAATGGTTTCATTATCCTTCATAACGGGACTTCATTTTATTCACTGCATCAACATGTGGCTACAAGTTCTAATTATGTTTTAGATGTTATGAAGTTCAGCACGAATGCATTTTCTTGGCAAGTTATTATTGTATACAAGCTTCACAAATGTGGTAATGGATGGGCTAGAGAACATTCTTGAAGAACTACTGGGTCTGAATTTTGAAGTTAGTTCCACAAGGTAACAAGTCTTTTGTCAACTGATTTCAATGAAATGATTTGTGCAAAATGGTTATAATCAGTATATCATGAAAACCATTCAACAATTGTCTTTAAAACCTAATTGCAACGTTTTCCTGACACAATTTACAACGTTTCAATACCTAGATTCAATTTTTTTCACAACTTATCCACCTTTACTCGGAACAATTCTACACATTTTATCTGTTAACCAACACAGAACATTACCTTTTTTATCTGTTAACCAACACAGAACCCACATTTCATCTGTTAACCAACACAGAACATTACCTTTTTATCTGTTAACCAACACAGAACCCACATTTCATCTGTTAACCAACACAGAACATTACATTTTATCTGTTAACCAACACAGAACATTACATTTTATCAGTTAACCAACACTGAACACCATAACACGTTATCTGTTAACCAACACAGAGTACCATCACATTTTATTTGTTACGAACAAAGATCCCACCATTTGGAGAGGAAGGACAACTTTCTTTTACTACTGGAGTGAAGAAAAATGAAAGAATGAATGATATTTTGTGTCTATTTCCTGGGCATCAATTTGAAGGGTAGAATTAGGAAGGCCAACTTTCTCACATCCAATTGAAAAGAAATTTCAGTTTTCTAGTACAACACAAGCTAGAAGAATGAAGACCTTTTTACTTGCAAGATTTATTCACTTTAGGCAAACTGATGTAGTTACTCCCTACTTCAGTTTGAGAGGGAGTGTTACAAGTATAAGTCCATCTTGACTTCAGTAACTATGTCTTTTATCTTTTACTTTAGTAAGTGGTGTATTAGGAGTGTTAGCTTTATCTTTATCTTTGAGTCATTAGGGTTAAGTCTTATATGTTTCTTGAGTTGTTCCTATAAGTATAACAACATGTTTTGTATCTCAAATCAATTGAAACAATATTATCTTTCACTACAAATTCTGTCATTTCCATTTCCCGTTCTCCATGTAGGGTGGTATGATCCTTTTTATATTCCGTGTCTCTTGATCATTGATGTTCAATCCACTACAAAAAAAAAAAAAAAAAAAAAAAGATTAGAAAAAAAAAAAAAGATTAGAAAAAAAAACTGGATTTTGCAAGCTACTGTGTAAATATAATTTAGTTTCAAGACAAAAAAATAACATAACTTATATATATATATATATATATATATATATATATTCGGATTCGTACTTTCTCCGTACCACATATAAAGGAGGAGATTTAACAACCCATCGTATAGACGGAACTCCAATTTCGGAATAAATTTTTCCATACATACCCTTATGTATTGTATTTGTTAATCGTGTTGAGAAAAAGACAAAGGTTAAAACAGAAAAATAAACGAATTATTATAAAATTAAAGCAATTTCTTAATCTAAGAGATTTTACAAGTTTCGGTTTCACAAATTTGGTTAAATAGATCAAAATCAACAATTCCTGAGTGAAAAGGACATTTAGATTTTGATACTATTTAAATGGACAAAAATTTAAAAATAGTCAAGATGTAAACAGTTTCATCCTATCCATTTTCAAATACTTTTTCTTATTTTTAATTTACATCAAGATGCATCTAGTTTCATCCTTGGTATTTTTTAAGTTTAATTCAGGATGAATCCAGTTTCATCCTTACTATTTTTTTGGTGTCCATTTCACCCATACAAATTTTTACTCGTCCATTTGAATCATGTTTTAAATATATTTGGACAAATGACCCATTTTCCATTTCGGTTTTATATGTGAGGGAGGGAGTATATAACCTAGGATATAACCTAAGAGTTCGCACAGACGCAATAACCTGGAGAATATATGTCAAAAGCATATATCAGAATCAGACATATCACCTCTATAAGAAACCCTACCACGAAGCGAGTATGTGCACGAGTCCGATAACGAGTATTATGACGAGAGAGCCATACAATAGTTACGCAAAATAAACGATAATATGGAAAAAGTGGAGGATCTAGTAAAGAAGAACTCAAAAGACGAAAGCGGAAGACAATACCTCATCATGACACCTTACACGAGACACAGGAGCAGCGATACAAGCAGGAGCCGAAGCAACCAACGCAGCAGATACCCACTCCGCGGTAATCGGAAGGATGCAACCCAAGCCACGAGTTTTCTCAAGCGATGGAAAAACTTCAGGAAAGGTGCAAGGGGTGTAATTATAGGACCACAATTGTCCATGGCGAAGATAACCAATAAATATATCATACACAGAAGAGTACCCCTGTGGAACTTACTATCGCAAGAGAAGCCATATATACAACCAAGGGTCATGCACAACGAAGATTTTTTTCGCCTGTGCGACTCACCTTTATCCTTCGCCAATTCTCTGAAGCGCTCCCCCAGGAAGAGAAGTTACACGCCAGGCTATAATGACACTCACATGAGAAATAACCATACGAGTTTCACCGAGCATCTCGTAAAACATCTCAACGGAGTAATTAGGAAATAATATATGAGAGTCTATATTTAGGAGATATGCACATCAAAGTGTGTCGGTTCTAGAGAATTCTATAAGAGTTCTATTTAGAGTTTGTGTTATATTAGGAAAGTGTCTATGTTTAGAGTTTGATCTTAGTTAGGAAAGTACTTTGAGTGATCGTCAAGTTTGTGAGACTATAAATAGGCTATTGAGCCATAAGAATAATACACTGAATTATTATCAATGTAGACGTTCAATGCTTCCGCGTTTATGCTCTCCTCTCTCTTGCTCGATCCTTAACATGGTATCAGAGCAAGGTGAGAGGGAGAGAGGAGAGGAAGATAGAGTTAGAGAAGATTTTTCACTGTTTTCGTTTTAGGGTGTATGAGAAGGTCGCAGTTAAAAAAAAAAAAATGTATGAAGTTTGATGATAAGAAGAAGGTGTAGTAGTAGTCTTGTGCTGCTGCTGCCGAGGAGTTTGTCCAGCTGTTTTAGGGTTCGTTCTCTAAGGTTGTGACTTAAGTTCAAAGCTAAGATGGAGATACCTGCTAAGATGGATGGTCGTGAAATTCAGGTTCGAGGCAGCTGTCATTGTTTGTGAAACTAGGCTTCTTTTGAAACTATTCTTGTGAGCAGTTGAAGACAGAAGGTTATCGATTCACAGCGTTGTTTCTCTGTGGGTTCGGAGCAGACGAAGAAGATGGTGGCTACAGATGCAACAAGTTTCGAACATGGTTCGACGGATGCGTGATTGTCAAGATGATGATGTGTGGTTAAGAGAGAGTTTTGTTCGAGCAAAACAAGAAAAGTGCTGATCTGATGATGCTCGGTGATTATGCTATGTGAATGGTTGAATGGTGTTTCTGGAAAGACAGAGACGTACTGCTGCAGGATCTCTGATATTATTGATGAATCTCATGGTGCTGTGTCGTCGTTGATTGATAGAAGAGCTTGGCAGAAAAGAATTGCTTGCTGCCAATGTTGAGCAGAAAACTTCGGATGGTCTGGTGCTGATAATCAAGGTCGATGCGATGAGAGTGGATGCTGCTGATGGACACCGGAGATGGAGCTATATGTTGTTGCTGAGGTGACAACTCAAGAAGATGAGACAAGTCTCTGTTGTGCGATGGTTAAGAAGGTACTCGAGCAGGGAACTGAGGTGACAAGCCGTGGAGTCTGCTGCCGTAATGGGTTGTTGCTGACGATTCCACAATCATGAAGAGATGACAGAAGAATTGGTTTGTTTATAAAAGTTTTTAGCTGAAGGAATATATTGATACTGCTGTGTTCGAAGTTCAGAGAGCTGTTGGCAGATATGATGATGATTCGTGACTGAAGTTGGAGCTCGAGAAGTCGTGGTGATCACGATGGATGCTGCCATTAACACCAGTTATGAAGAACTAGAGCTCGAGTCTGTCGTGGCAGAAAAGATATGAGATTGTTGCGAATCAAGTTAGAAGCGGTACAGTACTAAGATGAAGAAAAGAGTTTGAAGAGGTGCTGCTGATTTCAATTGAGATAAGTTAGCTACATTGATTCAACTGAATTTGGGATCAGAATTCAGTGTTGGTGATGAACGTGAGAAGAGGATTACGTTGCTTCCATTGCAGTTGACTGAGAGAGATAATGGTGCAGTCGGAGATCGACGTTAGGGTTTCACAACCCTAAGTTCAGGTGAGAAAAAAAAAAAAAAAGGAAAGTGTTATTGAAAGTTTGTAACAGTTTAGATGTTACAAAGAAGTACTGTTACGGATGAAGAGTAGTGTGACTAATGGAAGTCACAATACACAATAGTTGCAGAATGGTTGTTACAGAAGAGTTGCATCAGTTGCAGAAGCGTGAGAGAAGAAAGCTGGTGACAGTAGTGTGCCTAATAAAAGTTGGAAGAAGTGAAGTGTGGTTGAAGAGTTTGTGCCAGAAACTTAGAGATCCTACAAAGTGTGGCAGACTTTGTAAAGACGACAAGATTGTGAGAGAATCTTGAAGAACAAAGAAGTGTGAAGGTTTCGCAAAAATAGCGTGACTGGAACAAGAGAAGAAGAAACAACATTCATGTTGTGAAGAAAAAAAAAAAAGAAAAAAAACAATCACCAAGAGGTGATGAGAAAAAGAACAACAATAGTAGGTTAAAATCCTATGAGTTGTCGAGAGAGTAGACAAAGTATTCTATCGAAGAAACCACAAAAAAAAACAAGAGTACAAGAAGTATTCTACCGAAGAAATGAAGGGGACCGTAATGTCCTTAAACTACAAAGAGGACCGAAAGATGTCCCTAAACTACGAAGAGGACCGTAATGTCCTTAAACTTCCGAAGAGGACCGAAAGATGTCCTTAAACTACGAAGAGGACCGAAATGTCCCTAAACTACAACAATGGAACCTGTATGTTCTAAAACTACTATTGGGACCGAAATGTCCTTAAACTATGAAGGGGAACGAAACGTCCTTAAACTACGATCTGAAGATTTTTTTTTAACAAAAGCGTTGAAAAAAAAGAAGAAGAAAACCGAAGTTAAATTTCTTTTATCCAAGATGGGCATTCGTGATCTACATGCTCCATCTTGAGGGAGGGTATTAGGAAATAATATATGAGAGTCTATATTTAGGAGATATGCACATCAAAGTGTGTCGGTTCTAGAGAATTCTAGAAGAGTTCTATTTAGAGTTTGTGTTATATTAGGAAAGTGTCTATGTTTAGAGTTTGATCTTAGTTAGGAAAGTACTTTGAGTGATTGTCAAGTTTGTGAGACTATAAATAGGCTATTGAGCCATAAGAATAATACACCGAATTATTATCAATATAGACGTTCAATGCTTCCGTGTTTATGCTCTCCTCTCTCTTGCTCGATCCTTAACAGTAATCAAGCTGACCAGCATGACGATATTGGACATACTCACGAATAAACTCTAAAAGTTACGATGATATCCAAAGTAAGCCCGCTTAACAGGACGACCACAAAGAAAAAGCAGAATAAATGGATCAACATGATCATGCAACGAATAGGCATCCACACTCACCGTGCTACGAAGAAAAGGGAAAATTGAGCATTCGGGGATCAAGAATAGCGATGTAGAGTTACTCAAAGGCGTAACTACATTCTTCAGCACCAGTTTATTAACGAATATCAATTATAACCTCTGTAGGAGAAAGAGGCTTCCCACGAGCGGGAAAAGCACGATTAGTCTGAGGGATAGCAATAAGGACCATACCGCAATCGGTCCAATCACCAGCCAAAATGATATCCATATCCACATGTAGAGCCTCACTACCAACCTTAAGTATCATCTTAGATATATTATCCCCCATGTGAACAGAACCAACATCAAATACTAGAAGACCATCAAAGTTATTGAAAGGAGTTCTTTCAAACGACACAGAAGAAGATGAAGACATGCTATCACCACCAGCATAAGGGAGAGATCGGGCAAAGAAGTCTTGATTCTTCGCAGCACCGAAGCATGGATCAACAACCGATGCAAAAATATCGTACATTATTATTAATCATGGAGCCGACCTCAGAAAATCCTCTGACAACCCGATCCTGCGCGCATATCAATCGTGGAAGAAAATCAAGCTCCGTACGAAGTAGGAGCAGATGCAATAACTTTCATAAAATCACAAAAGGCAACAAAAGTTCATCAGAAAAGCATATTATAGCTTTTCCTTTTATCTTTTAAAAGTATGAAAATAGCCAGAGAATGAGAGAAATGCATGTAACTAAGCAACCCCCAAGCACTTGTGTCATTCTATGGAGGCTCTCGGGAGAAATGTTATTCCCTACACCAACATTTACATCTTAGAAAGGAGCATCTAAAGAGTTAGGGATATCAGTGGAAGGAGAAGAAGCCATGGAAAGAAAGGAGAATAAATAAATGAAAACTGTTGCAGCAAAAAAATAAATAAAATGAAAACTAACGAAAGACAAAAAAAATAAAATTATATTAAAAGCGGAAGTAAATGTGTTACTGTCCAACTCTAAGAAGGGCTGATAGGTGCCTAAATTACATCTTTTGAGTATCAATTTTTTATGTTTTTCTTGGTTATTCTCTTGTATCATTTGTATATTATGCTTCGTTTTCATTTTATAGGTACTTTGCAGTCATGCGACACGAAAGAAGAGAAATATGAGCTTAATATTGAGCATTGCCGGAGTCAAAGGATAGTCAGACGCAAGCATTTAAAGCATCAAAAACAGAGTTATTGGAGCATCTAAAATTCACTGCTCAAGATTGCCAGTGTGTGCTGCAGGGAAGAATTACTAAGCAGACCACACACTCTGCTAAGGGCCACCATCTCCCTTAACTACACAGCTAGGTCGATTAGTTGTGAGTCTCACTAGTTCAATCCTAGTTCTCCTCAATGCAGCCAGTTTCAGGCAAGTTAGACAAGAAAGGAACGAGTCACAGGAGTTTATGGTTCTCTTATTTTGTGAGAAAACAGATGAAGAAATTGTGCTGCCGCTGATCATGGTACTGAACCGAGAAGATAAACAAGCTTTGAGGAGTTCTATTTAGAGTTTGAGCATAAATTGAAGACGAGTTTCAGCTAAATAAGAAGTTGGCAGTATAAGAGAGGATTCAGTTTGAAGTTTCGGAATTGTTGCCAATGGAGAAGATTGAAGTGCAGTTTCAGAGCGTATGAATGATTATAAATGTATGGGTCTGTTGTGTATGAAATTGGGTTTGCAGGGAAGGAGCTGTGGAAGGTTACAAATCCAACAGAGCTCTACCTGTCTCCACTTCGCAGGGTGCATACCAGATGCTCGATAAAGTGCCTGAACGACCATTTCTTCACCACTCCAAGCTCAACTGCTACTTATTCGCTACACCAGTATGTTGTGGACTTTATGTGATTATCGGAGAAGGTTTAGAGCTTGGCTCTGAGCGGGATTCATATTACAAGCAGAGTGGCTCGAGTGTATGGTCTGTGAGCGGGATTCATATTACAAGCAGAGTGGCTCGAGTGTATGGTCTGTGCTCGAGAATACAAGGGTTATGGGGTCCGTGATTCGTCGAGAAGTCAGTGAAAGAAAGGACTTGCTGCCATAGTTCAGAGCTACACGAAAGATGGGTCAGGTGGGTGCTGATTCCAAGGGTTAGACTAGATTTTCGAAGTTGAGAAGAATTAGGGAAAGCGATACAAGTCAACAATGGTTCTAGTAGAAATTTGGGTACGTTGTGCCTGAAATTCAGCCGGAAAAGAGTTGTTGTTGGACAGACTTCATATGGGTTTTAGAAACTAGTACAACCATGGTTCAGTGGTATAATTATGGGGGTTCACCAAGGATTAGAAAGCCTGCTCGAGACCAACCCAGAGCAAGGGAAAGTGGCTTGAGTTTATAGGAATTTGGTTTTGTTTCATGCCGGTGCAACAACTAACAAGAAAGTGGTTACTGCCATTGGATTTATAGATGAATGGATGGTCTTGGATGGAAATCAGAGTTTGTATTGGAAATCCTAGACGAAATTGCTGGAGAAGAAGATATAAAAGGGAGTTGAAACCTACAGAACGGCATCATCCCATACCCACTCAGCTGCTCGCAACCCTAACTTCAGCGAGTTTTTGCTCGCTAAAACAACCTCCATTACCCATACCACCCGCATATCCATCAGCACAACACCTTCACAACACTTCATATCATCTCTCGCATATCACCTGCATCACATTCCACCACCTGCATCTCCATCAGTTCGCATCTACACCACATGCATATCATCTACAACATCAACAACAACACTACAGCAGTTGCAATCCATGTATTCACCAGTCCACCTGCACCAGCACCACCACAATCCATTGCCAGCTTATTCACGCCGCAACAGACTACCAGGCAGCCATATCAACAGCAAGTGAACACCATCAGTCGCAACTCCATCACATCCAGGCCATCACCACCACTACATCACTTCACAAGCTGGACAATTTGTTTCATTGGTTTGAATTGCTTTTTAGTTTTGTTTGTAGCTTGTTGTTTTGCTTTTTTTGACCATGAACTCCAGTAGCTAAGCATTACTGATTAGGGACGATTTCGACGTCCGAACTTGAATTTGAATTGATATTTAAATGCTTTGTTTTCTCACAAGTTGTCTCGTTATTGTTCATTCTCTACGGTGCTAATAGTGGTTATGAGTTATTTGTGAATCGTTTAAGTTGCAAATTAAATTGGTTTATGGATGATTCTAATGCTAGTTGAGACCTCTTCGACCCGTAATTGTCTAAAGAATCTTGATACAAGTAGCGATACGTGGATATTGATGATGGGATGTTGTTAAATATTCATGTGTAGAGATTGACACTAGTAGATGAGTCGAGCCTATGTATTTGTCACTAGGAATAACCTATCTCATGGAACTTAATGCATTTGTTGAAGTCACACCTAGAGAGCGTACTTTTAGGAAACTTGGCAAGTAGAATCTGGTAGTCGAGCGCTTCCATGTCCGGTGAATTTGAGATGTCAGAGTATTTGAGTGTACTAAATATTCTAGGGTTCTTAGTAATGGATACCTTGCAGAAACATAGCTATATTAATAAGATTCAAGTTTCGTGTCTTAGAAAGAGTCCTTGATCATCATCCTCATATTTGCATTATTCTTATTCAGAAATTGAATTGGCAACTTAGAATCAACTCTCCCTTAGGAATGAACCTGCTTGTCGTTGTACTACTAGTTACTGTAAGAGAAGTAAGGAATTTATTTTTGAGAGTTCGACACCTCGTCAAAATTGGCGCCGCTGCCGGGGAGCAGTCGGTAGTTTGAGTTGTTATTTAATTTTCTGTTTTGTATATAGTTTTTATTTCTTTTAGCTTTTACTGATTTATCTTTTTAAGAATCTTATTTCAGGTACCATCAATCACTTGCTTTGCGTGTGCACAATTGGGAATAAGAGGTATGTCTCTAAACGATTTGTATGCATAATTTTTAGCGAGATGAATCCTTTTGGAAACAACATATATGGTTCACAAGACCATGCATATTATGGTAATAGTTCTGATTTTCAATCTCACTCTTACAATAACTTTCAACCATATGTGGGATATAATCAAAACCAATCTTTTGGTTACGATGATTATTCCACAAGACCTTGTGATTTTTCTCATACAGCGCAACAACCTTTTGGTGGTTATGTAAGTGGATAATCACAAGGATGGGGGGATAGTTATACTTCTCATACGTTCCAATCTAGTTTCATGCAGATGTTTGAGGAATTCAAGGATTTGCGACGTACATGGAACCAGATTAACTCAACTCCCAACGTGCAGAGTTTCGTACCAAGTGAAACATATAATAGTGTATTTAGACATGTTCTGGATCGTACTTATGATCTTTCACCCATTCAACGGGAAGAGACGTGGTCTAGAGAACCTATTGTGAGTAGTAGCGGAAAACGTGTTAACTTAAAGAAACTCTTTAGACAATATGAGCAGTTGGAAGAAGAGGGAGCAACGGAAGAGACTCTTCAAGCAATTTCTAGGGCCATACATATGGAGGTTAACCGCCGTGTTGATAATGGAGAAGAGCCCCAAGAAGAAGATTCCGAGGATGATGAACCTTTGGAAAATGTTGATAATGATAGTGCTACTAGCTCAGCTCATGATTATAATGAACATTATCCTATTCAAAAGGAAGAAGTTGAGTCTAGAAACACTACCATTATTGATGGTAAGACTTATGTTGTGTATGAGAGCGATGATGATTATGACTTCTTTGTGAATAACACCCCTAATTCAGAGATTGTGAATACTTTGAATGAGAAGTCAACTTGTGACGAAGCACATAAGGATTAAGATAATTTGCTTATGGAAGATTCTGATTTCTTTTCCGATGAGGAGGACTTGGATATAGAAGAAACTGATGAAGAATGGCTCGTAAAGAGTTTGAATGAGAATTGTGATACTTGTGACGTAGGAGAATTAATGAACTTTTTCAGAAGTACTGAGGATCACGTAATGCGTGAGATTATGCGAGGTTTGTCTAACCCTTTACATGAATCTTTGTCTAATGATGATCCTCCCAAACTAGAAATAGCTTCCCAAAGAGTTGTTTAAGAAGGTACCTCATTTGGGGCTGGAATTGAATGCTTCAAAAATTCTTTCCGAATTTCTGCTTCCAAGTATCCACCATATGTGTTTGAGTCTAACACCATGCAAGTTTGCCGAGAGGAACGAATAGAAGTGCCTTCCACTTACGTTTTGTATACACTTCAGAGTGTAGAAAGGACTAAGTGTGGGGGTGACTCTCGTGGGATGATAATTTCACTTTTCCAAGAATATGCTAACATTCTTGTGAAGCTTTTGCTATATATGCAGATTGTTTTGTGGGTGGATCCTCAAATTTTCAGATTGTTGATATATGGGGAGTCTATTTTGAATGTTTCTAGTTTGCGTCAATCAGGTGAACAATTCCAATTCTTACTTCCTTGTCTTTTTCAAGTAATCCTCTTATTCTTTTTGCAATGGTTTGAAACATTGAGGGCAATGTTTGATTTAAGTGTGGGGGTAGGGTATAATAAGATCAAAAAAATTGACGTATACAAAACTCTAACTTTTAGAGATTTTTGAACAATTTAGAATAAACACTAGCCTTTCTAAGTAGATGGAATTTTTTCTTGACGAGGTATATATTAGCTGAGTCGGGATTAGATGCCAACTAGATAGATAGTTTAGTGTTTATCCTCTATTGTTTAGAAATAGCTATGAGTTGGAGTATCAGTTTATGTAATTTGTATATAATTTGTAGAGTTTGATGCCTTTAGTTAGAAAAAAATAGAAAAAACAAAAAAATTGAATGATAAACTTCAAAATCTAGAAACTTGTGCCTTCAGGATGACACTAAACAATATAAGTGGATGGAACCATCTTGGTTGCAGAAGTTGAGGAACCCATTAACTAAAATGACAGAGCTCATGTGTTATAAATAACATGATAGTTGTTACCATATCTCAGAATCGTCACCATATCACTTTTTGTTTTTATTTTTGCATTATTTTCTTGTTTCTCTAAGTGATTTGGTGGGTCACTAACATCGAATTGTTATTACTTCTAGGATGAAATAGAGTGATTGATTTACTAAAAAAAAGAAAAGACCAGACCAATTCGACCAATCGGAGTATACATCAAAAAAAAAGGATTGATACTTGGATAGCAATATGTGTGTGTTCTCTCTGTCTCTGTCGCCTAAACAAGCGTGGAATGTAGGATTCATGTGAATTACCATGTAATCTGCTGAAAAGAAGCATGCGCTTGGATCCAAAAGATCTAATCATGTTGTCAATTCGAGAAAAAAAAGAAAAAAAAAAGTGAAAAAGAATAAACAAAAAGTGGAAAAAAAGAGAAAAAAAAAGTTATTATTATTATTTTTCAATTAATAAATCGACCGCTGGTTCCCTTGTATTTGCCAGTCGAGTTGATCTAGAATTAGGATTATCGACCACTGGGTCCCTTGTATATGCCAGCTGAGTTGATATTAGAATTCAGACCAGTATCTCAATCCAATAGGATTTTTAGGTTCATCTTGGCAGTGACCTACAGACAGATATGGGAAACACCGTTCACTTTAGTCAACATTCGCAAACATCTATCTCTATATCCATCTTCTTAATCTATCCATGTGTGATTGCAGTTAGTTAGATTCCGAGTATTGTGGTTTGTTCAACTTTCTGAGTAAAGCCTTGTCACCTATATATGAATTTTCGCATCTGGATACTTCCTCATGTAATCGTTTTGGATTCGTTCATAGATTCTTCACAGGTAGTTGGAATTTGGAGTAAAAGGTTTTGTAGGTACACCTCTTGTAAACCTTCACGAGACTATAACTCGTCCACTAGGGACACTTAGAGGTTTAAAGGCTTGTTATTCATGCTAAGAGTAACCGTAGCCTCGACGACACATAGTTGTTGTATTCTTGTTTTATTTTGTTTGTTCGAGGACTAGCAACGATCAAGTGTGGGGGAATTTGATAGGTGCCTAAATTACATCTTTTGAGTATCAATTTCTTATGCTTTTCTTGGTTATTCTCTTGTATTATTTGTATATTATGTTTTGTTTCCATTTTATAGGTACTTTAGAATCATGCGACACGAAAGAAGACAAATATGAGCTTAATATTGAGCATTGGCGGAGTCCAAGGATAGGCAGACGCAAGCGTTTAAAGCATCAAAAACAGAGTTACCGGAGCATCTAAAATTCACTGCTCAGGATTGCCAGTGTTTGCTGCAGGGAAGAATTACTAAGCAGACCACACACTCTGCTAAGGGCCACCATCTCCCTTAAGTACACAACTAGGTCGATTAGTTGTGAGTCTCACTAGTTCAATCCTAGTTCTCCTCGGTGCAGCCAGTTTCAGGCAAGTTAGACAAGCAAGGAACGAGTCACAGGAGTTTATGGTTCTCTAATTTTATGAGAAAACAGATGAAGAAATTGTGCTGCCGCTGATCATGGTACTGAACCGAGAAGATAAACAAGCTTTGAGGAGTTCTATTTAGAGTTTGAGCATAAATTGAAGACAGGTTTCAGCTGAATAAGAAGTTGGCAGCACAAGAGAGGATTCAGTTTGAAGTTTCGGAATTGTTGCCAATGGAGAAGATTGAAGTGCAGTTTCAGAGGGTATGAATGATTATAAATGTATGGGTCTGTTGTGTATGAAATTGGGTTTGCAGGGAAGGAGCTGTGGAAGGTTACAAATCCAACAGAGCTCTACATGTCTCCACTTCGCAGGGTGCATACCAGATGTTCGATAAAGTGCCTGAACGACCATTTCTTCACCACTCCAAGCTCAGCTACTACTTATTCGCTACACCAGTCTGCTATGGACTTTATCTGATTATCGGATAAGGTTTAGAGCTTGTCTCTGAGCGGGATTCATATTACAAGCAGAGTGGCTCGAGTGTATGGTCTGTGCTCGAGAATACAAGGGTTATGGGGTCCGTGATTCGTCGAGAAGTCAGTGAAAGAAAGGACTTGCTTCCATAGTTCAAAGCTACACGAAAGATGGGTCAGGTGGGTGCTGATTCCAAGGGTTAGACCAGATTTTCGAAGCTGACAAGAATTAGGGAAAGCGATACAAGTCAACAATGGTTCTAGTAGAAATTTGGGTATGTTGTGCCTGAAACTCAGCCGGAAAAGAGTTGTTGTTGGACAGACTTCATATGGGTTTTAGAAACTAGTACAACCATGGTTCAGTGGTATAATTATGTGGGTTCACCAAGGATTAGAAGGCCTGCTCGAGACCAACCCAGAGCAAGGGAAAGTGTCATGAGTTTATATGAATTTGGTTTTGTTTCATGCCGGTGCAACAGCTAACAAGAAAGTGGTTACTGCCATTGGATTTAAAGATGAATGGATGGTCTTGGATGGAAATCAGAGTTTGTATTGGAAATCCTATACGAAATTGCAGGAGAAGAAGATGTAAAAGGGAGCTGAAACCTACAGAACGGCATCATCCCATACCCACTCAGCTGCTCGCAACCCTAACTTCAGCGAGCTTTTGCTCGCTGAAACAACCTCCATTACCCATACCACCCGCATATCCATCACCTCCATCAGCACAACACCTTCACAACACTTCATATCATCTCTTGCATATCACCTGCATCACATTCCACCACCTGCATCTCCATCGGTTCGCATCTACACCACATGCATATCATCTACAGCATCAACAACAGCACTACAGCAGCTGCAGTTCATCTATTCACCAGTCCACCTGCACCAGCACCGCCACAATCCATTGCCAGCTCATTCACGCCGCAACAGACTACCAGGCAGCCATATCAACAGCAAGTGAACACCATCAGTTGCAACTCCATCACATCCAGGCCATCACCACCACTACATCACTTCATAAGCTGGACACTTTGTGTCATTGGTTTGAATTGCTTTTTAGTTTTGTTTGTAGCTTGCTGTTTTGCTTTATTTGACCATGAACTCCAGTAGCTAAGCATTATTGATTAGGGACGATTTCGATGTCCAAACTTGAATTTGAATTGATATTTAAATGCTTTATTTTCTCGCAATTTGTCTCGTTATTGTTCTTTCTCTACGGTGCTAATAGTGGTTATGAGTTATTTGTGAATCGTTTAAGTTGCAAATTAAATTGGTTTATGGATGGTTCTAATGCTAGTTGAGACCTCTTCGACCCGTAATTGTCTAGAGAATATTGATACAAGTAGCGATACGTGGATATTGATGATGGGATTTTGTTAAATATTCATGTGTAGAGATTGACACTAGTTGATGAGTCGAGCCTATGTATTTGTCACTAGGTATAGCCTATCTTATGGAACTTAATGCATTTGTTTAAGTCACACCTAGAGAGCGTACTTCTAGGAAACTTGGCAAGTAGAATCCGGTAGTCGAGCGCTTCCGTGTCCGGTGAATTTGAGATTGCAGAGTATTTGAGCGTACTAAATATTCTAGGGTTGTTAGTAATGGATACCTTGCAGAAACATAGCTATATTAATAAGATTCAAGTTTTGTGGCTTAGAAAGAGTCATTGATCATTCATCCTCATATTTGCATTATTCTTATTCAGAAATTGAATTGGGAACTTAGACTCAACTCTCCCTTATGAACAAATTTGCTTGTCATTGTTTTACTAGTTAGTGTAAGAAAAGTATGGAATTTATTTTTGCGAGTTCGACACCTCGTCAAAGGCGATGTTTCCCGACGAAGAAGAGCAAACGACTGAAATAACTCACCACTATGTATCGTCCGCGTTTAACTCACTATTCTCATTTCGAATTCCATTTAAGAATGGTTTAAAAAAGAACTATGATTTTAGGCATACCAAAAACTTTCAAGGCATACAAAATAGTTTTCCCATCCTAGGTGACCTTATAAGGGGTATCTATTGAGTAGTTCAATTACCTATATACCCTTGAACCTAAAATCAAAAAATAAACTATCCTAAACATCTCTTCTTCTTCCTCCAGCTAAACCACCTTCCTTTTCTCTCGGATTATTTTTTTCATCACTGTAATTAATTATCGATTCGTGAAATTTCGATCATCGGTTAAATTGAACTATATAATAGATCGTACAAAGAAAAAAGCAAACGTCAGGTGTTCTAAATCCTCTTCCAATCCATGAATTAAAGAAGAAGAATCAAGATGAAGGTATAAAAACTATAATTGAACCAGAAATTGAATCGGAAACTCAACCATTTGAAGCTCCAAATACTGAAATGAGGATAAGAAGGTATTCCCTACAAACCCAATCTTTTATTTGTTGTTTTTCATGGATTGAATGGGTTAAATTGCTAAAAACTTAGGGTTTTTGACGATTACAGTAGCGGGTTCGGCTGATAATTGAGTTGAGTTTTGAGCCGAACTGTTCTTGAAATTTTACCCTGAAAGTGTCTATGAACAGTTCGGCTAAACCGTAAATGTCAATTTTTAGCCGAACCCCAAAATGTGTATTGAATACGTCCCAGAACAGTGTCAGGTTCGGCTAATACCTTGCAAACCTTCCCGACCGAACCTGAGAAGTGAAATTTACCCCAGGTAGTTATCAGGTTCGGCTGACTCGATTAGATCACTTTCAAGCCGAACCTCTCTCTGTAAACACTTCGAAAATATTGATTTGCAGGCTCTAGGTTCGGCTAGCTCGTGTTGTTGAGTTATCAGCCGAACCTTCTCTTTGCACACTCAAGTTTTTCGATCTTGTTTTGGCCATAACTTTTTCGTCCGATGTCGGAATGACCTCATTCTTTTTGCGTTGTGTTTTTCTTTTCATTCTCTTGAAGTTGAAGATAAGATCTAATTGATTTTAATGAGTTTAATATGGACCTTGGTATCCAATATTCTTATCCAACGTTGAATATAAGATCTAATTCATTATCCGATATTGATCTTCTTTGTTCATGGACTTATTCTTGAGGTTGAAAACGATCTTGAAAGGGCAATTTCTTTTATTCATCTTCATCCTATTCTTTCTCCCGGTCTTCCCAATGTATACAGTACCCTTTTTAACCTTGCTAGCGCCGGTTCCACTACGCTCACAAATCATTTCAAACCGATCCCATCGGCTTTGTTGTCCTTTAACTAGTACACAATTTATCTTCATCGCGTGTTCCTCAACCCAATCCAGAACTTCTGGTTTAGTTTTCCATATCTACGTTCATTCCAAAACAAGTAATTTGTAAGAAAAACTTTGGAATATTCCGACAACATTAAGGTAAACAAAAGGTTCTTACATACCAAATCATTTTGGAAGTGATCCTTTGGTATCCTCGTGAATTATGTCTACTGGATCAGGTTTATTTTCCATGGGTCCAAGCACGATCTACAAAGAATATCACAAGGTTAAACACTAGAAAGGGAATATAATAACAAGGTTCGGCGCATTCGATAATCACATTATGTGACGAACTATAAAAATTTACAGGTTTCGGCTTATACGATATCCTCAATATGTGCCGAACCACGAACAATATTTTAACCCAAAAATTAACAAATTCATATTCGGCTCAGATGATAATCATATTATTTGCTGAACCTTGAACATAAGAGGTTTCGGCTGATACGATATTCTCCATATGTGTCGAACTAGTAACAATATTTCAACCCAGAAATTAAAAAATTATGTTCGGCACATACAATTTTGGATATATAAGCCGAATTAGTAATGATTCTATTCTGGGCTATTCAGGATGTTGTTCGGCTTACTATGAAACTTTCATATAAGCCGAACTAGTGTCTAGCAAAAGGGTTGGAATTGGAAATTATAGGTTCGGCGCATGCAGTAAACAGATTCAGTAAGCCGAACCGTTCATCAATTAGTAGATTCGGCTCATAGATGTGAGCCGAACCTCAACCTGTTTCGCCGAACCATGATTCAAAAAACCTAACTTTTGATAATTGATAGCTATAGAAGTGAGATTAAGTATAGGATATAAGTGTACCCGTGTATTAGAAGCATTGGGCTCCTCATCAATGTCTTCGTCATCAGGATTTGGCTCATAAAAATCATCATCTTGAGTTTGTGTTTGAGTTTGAGTGGGTGTAAAATCATTCTCATAATCTAAGAAATCAGCCATTTCTGGATCATTGTTGTAGTTGATATGTATTTTCCTAGGTTTTTTAGATGAATGATGACCCTCCTCATCCTCCATTGAATCAAGAATTAGAATTTTCTCACTTTCTCCTTCTCTTTCTCTCCTTCTTAACCAAACCAAAACTTTGATTTTTTTTCCTCAAATTTTTCATCTAAACAACTCTTATAATTCTGAAAATTATTTTAATCACTAAACAAAATATTTAATCACTAATCAAGATTATTAACACTAATACGTAAAGGGCAGATTTTCCATTAAAAAAATTTCGGGTTAAGGGATTATCTGATTTTGCTATTTCACAACCTTTTTTGTCTTCATTCAGTATGCCTTGGAAGATTTTGGTATGGCCAATATTATGGTTCTTAAAAAAATACAAAATGTGGATACCACATTCCATATGTTTTCCCTAGCCCAAAAGGCTAGTATTATTGTAGGCGTCAAGCCCAACTATAAAGCATGTAGCTTAGCAAAGGTAGTCCTTTGAGGGATACCGGATTTCAAGGGGGTGCCTCTTCAAGCCTATTAATATGAAACCTTAGCCTCAAAAAAGCTAAGGATACCAACTTGAAGATTCCATCAATGAAGTGCAAGTTCTTCCTCTAATGTCTCTTCACTTATGTTTTAAATTAGTAGTGGGTTAATCTCTACTTGGATATGGTTATTAGATATTAGCAAATACAAATGGGAGAAGGGAAAAAACTCTTATATGTCTGGTCTAAACATGCGACATGACAGTTGCATATTATTGAGGCGTACCTCTACCTTTTTTCGATGCCTTCGTTTCAAACAAAAAAAAAATCTTATTATAGGGGCGACATGGTTTATTAGAGAGGCGGCATTCTAATAGGACAAGGTGTCCCTTATCAAAAAAATTGGAAATGATTAATTAACCCTCGTTATTGATAACCTAGTTTAGTGATGATAATCAAATTTAATGTTAATGATTAATTTCACTTATATTAACTCAAAATCAAAACAAAATCAGATTTTTAGAGTTAAAAAGAAAAAAGTTTAGAGGAGAAGAAAAAGAAAAACTTTTGTGATATTTGTGAAACCCTAGATTTTGATTCACTCAACCAAAATGAGTGATTCCAGTGACCCGCTATACTTCTAAATTAGTTCCCATTAGCTTTTTCTCGCTCAAAATTATCTAAAGTACGTAACAAAATCAAAACTTTTAAATTTTCAGAAGAACTTACGGCTGCAATTTTGCTCGTGACCAACCGTAACTCTTAGTTATGGTTCGTAAGTTATCGAATACCAACAGTAACTGGTTAAATTTGGGGAAGATCCAATTGTAAAACCAGTTACGGTTGGTAAATAAATTTGGACAACAACCGTAACTAAATTACGGTTGGTAATCGAGACCAACCGTAACTACCCTACGGTTGGTGTGTCAAGTTAACTTTTGAACCGTAAATCATTATTTGATAAATTCTTAAGACACAAGATTATTTACGGTTGGTATGGTTGTTTGAGTAACAAACCGTAACTCAATTACGGTTGATAAATATGATGCAAATACAAACCGTAACTGAACATATTTCTCAAAACTAAGAACTTACGGTTGGTATTTGAGTTAAAACCAACCGTAACATCAACCCAATCTACAGTTACGGTTCGTATTTGAGTTATTACCAGCCGTAACTTACATGCAACCAGAAATTTCAATTTCAATTTTCAGACAAAATTAACTTAAATCCAACACGATAAACTAAACCCTAACTGGGTTTTTCCAAACATTTTTCAAATCGTCGATTAATCGAAGACGATGAAATTTTCAGTTTTAATGGAGGTTATGGTTGATGGAGGAGAAGAGATGATGAAAAAAACTGATTTGATTTTTTCTGGTTCATTAGGTTTAAAAAAAATTGATTTGATTTTGGTTGATTTAAGGTGAAAAGGGTAATCTAGTCAATTTACATCCCTTCAGAACATCCCCTAAC
This sequence comes from Papaver somniferum, assembly GCF_003573695.1. Taxonomy (NCBI): domain Eukaryota; kingdom Viridiplantae; phylum Streptophyta; class Magnoliopsida; order Ranunculales; family Papaveraceae; genus Papaver; species Papaver somniferum. The sequence continues at coordinate 88,356,212 of NC_039360.1, read as the reverse complement.
CAACTAAAGGGACATTACTATCACAATGTCGCCCCTCTAATAAATCATGCCGCCACTATAATAAGCTTCGAAAAAAAGAATCACCAATGGATGCATATGAATTATTACTTTATAAATTTGTATGACTAGTGTTAGCTATAAACGCAACAAACATTGCATTTCTAAGTTCACTTTCGTTTCATCTGTTTCCAAGCCTTTTGTCTTTGGTTGAATTAAGGGAATACATTCCTTGGCTTAAATTATGTTTCTAAAGGACTACATGGTATATAAAAGAAATAATTTAGTTACCCAATTATGTTTGTGAATTTCATCCGAAAGCATTAAATAATTGTCTAGAAAAATCTGACTAGAACATTGAAGCCAGAAGAACAAATTTATCGATTCAACTAGAGGTGAGACAAAAGCAAGGTTCGAAAAATGGGTCACGGCCCAGGTCACAGGTACTAGGCGCGACCGTTATAACGTGTTTTGACGGGTGTGAGCACGTTTTGGGTCAAAAACGCGTTATATAGGAATAAAACGCGTTTTTTTGACGTTTTTTTAAAATAACGGGTGTGATAACGGTTAAATAAGAAAAATAAATAATTTGTGATCTGAATTTCCTATGTAACGGTAATTACAGCTGTGAAAACGGTTACAACGGGTCTAAATAACGTTGTTACTACGTTTTTTCATTTTTTTTGGTTTAATTTATTTATTTGATTTTTTATTTATTTGTTTATGGGTTTTTAACATACAAATTTATGGATATCTAGTAAAATTCACAACCCTAAGTCTATGACTTATAACAATGCATTGTAGTTATCGTCTACCGACAATATTTATACACGCATACTATCACTATCCACTTGATATGTTCAAGTTGTCACTCGAATAGTTCAATGCATTCCCCAATATTTCAATAATGCATATTCGGATTCAAAAGCAGTCAAAACTTTGTTGTCAAATAATACTCCTAGGCTCTTAGCTACTTGCTACAAGACTAACCAACAAGGAATGCAACAGGAAGAGAGTCAGAGACTAGCTAGAGAAAAAGAGAGTGAGAGAGGGAAGTCAGGGAGTCGATTTATCTTTTTCTTTTGCATTTGGAGGTGTGTACAGTATATGCTACATGTGGTCTGTACTTTAGAGTTCAGACTCAAAAGTTAAAGAAATAAAACAAAACAAAAAAAAAGTAAAAAGATTAGTTGGTTTCATGATCAAAGACATAACTAGCCTGTGCTTATATACGCATGCAACGAGATTCCAAATGTTTCAAGAATATTTCGATTTGCTAGCTATTATGTCTTTTTGCCCAAAGGAATGCTTTAAAAGGACAAGAAGAGAATTAAAATGAAATCAATATCTCTGGTTCTCTGCTTCTTGCTCAAAGGAATGTTTTACATTTTGAATTTCTCAAATACAAGTTTAAGAGGTAATATTAATTATTTTTTGTAGATTTTTCATTCAATTAGAGATATAATTTATTAATACGTTATTAATTTATTTATTATCGTTTTTTTCTTTCATGATGTTAGAGTAGTGAATATAGATGTTTGAGAAATATCGAAGTTTTTTTCTTTCATGATGTTTGAGAAATATTTAAGAAATGTTAAGTGAAGAAATGTTTCATTCTATTAACGTATATTTACTTAATAAATGTTTCATTTTTATCTAAGAAATGTTTTAAGAAATATAGATTTTTTGTTCATTTTATTATCATTTATTTAAGAAATGTTTTAATAAATGTTAATATTCATAATTAAATAGTCCACCAACTTGAATCAGTTGGCACGTAAAAATCATTATTTCTTTATAAAAAAAATGGCATGATGAATTGATATATGTCACTTATTGTTATGTGAAATTTCCTACTTACAGAATATAATGGAAGGATCAACATCTGCAAGACGAGATGTTTTTCATGCATATTGTACTGTAATGAGTTGAAGTGTAATTTTTGTGAAAAAGAAGTGTCTGCGGGAATTTCGCGTTTCAAAATGCATTTGGCACAACAAAGAGGTACAATTACTCCCTGCATGCATGTGCCACCTGAGATTAAAAATTTAGCAAAAGTATGGGTGCAAGACAGAAACAAAGCAAAACGGCAACGAGTACCAGAAACTGAATATGAAGATACAGAAATTCAAGATATGTATGAAAATGAACCGTGGAACCCTGTGCATGATATAGATGAAGAAGAACAAACGCCGGTAACACAAAAGAAAATGGGCGGGTTATCGAAGTTGAAGAACCTTTTTGGACGAAAAAGTAAGAATACTAATGCCGGAGAAGGTACATCACAGCGTCCACAGGCCTCTATGGACATACCTAGTTCTTCAATGCGTACACCACACCAAGCACCTAGGATGTCTGTAGATATGGGAGGACAATATAATACTAATAGGGATTCTCAACCTAGCATGGCGAATTTTGGGAGAAGTAAAACATGCCGGGAAAAAGTTGATTCTTCTGTTGGACGTTTTTTCTATGCTAATGATATTCCCTTCAATGTGGCCAACTCAACTCAGTACCACGAGGCATTCAATGCAGTTGCAAATTTCGGAAAATCATACAGAGCTCCGTCTTCCTATAAGTTGTCGAACCCATTATTAAGGCAGGAAAAACAAAGGATTCAGAAGGATGTGGTGTCGGTCCAACGAAATTATTGGAGAAAGTATGGGTGTACACTCATGTCAGATGGTTGGAAAAACAAAAATAACCATACGATTGTAAACTTCTTAGTTTACAGTGGCCATGGGACAACATTTTTGAAAAGCGTTGACATCGAGCATAATCGGTTGACAACAGAGTATTTGATGAGTTTGTTCAGACCGGTTATAGAAGATATTGGTCCGACAAATATTGTTCAAATAGTAACTGATCAAAGATCCCAATTCAAAGCCGCAGGTAACTATTACAACTTAATTTAATTACAGTTGTTTATTTTTATATATTATTAATTCATTTCTCATTTTGTTTTAATAGGTATGAGATTGGCCATAGAGTATGATACATTTTTTTGGGTACCTTGTGCAGCTCATCTGTTGGATTTAATGTTGGAAGATACTTAAAAGTTCCCCTTTGTTAAAGGTGTGATTTCAGAAGCTAGAAAATCAGTAAATTTATTTATAATCATGGTTGGGTTCTTGCTAGATTCAGACAACATTCTGGGGGACGCAATCTATTGCGCCCTGGCTTAACAAGGTTTGCGACAAATTTTATCGCAATCAAAAGTATCATTGATCAACATAATGCAATCGAGAGTCTTTTTGTAGACCAAGAATTTGTGAACTCTCCAGAAGGAAAAACTCGTACGGCTAAAGATGTGAAAAATATTATTTTGAATGAGATGTTTTGGCACACATGCCAAAATGCATGCATGATGGTTGGTCCTTTATTGAAAATGATCCGTTTCTTGGATTCAGATAAACCTACCATGGGTTATTTGTTTCATGCACTTGCTACATGTGTGGAAACTATAGAAAGGGGTTTGGGTAAAACTCGAAATAATTCTATTGTAGGTGTGATTAACCGACGATGGAAAGATCAGTTGAGTTCTCCTCTTCATGCTGCAGCGCATTTTCTGAATCCATATTATATCTACAACCCAGCAGCCAATATCATCAACGATGAAATTTCTCAGCCCAAAATTTGTCTCAGTGAAGTTATATCAAATGCATGATTAGTAGCCCTCAAGAACAAGCGACATGCATGCTAGAGGTGTGAATTTTTATTAAAAATTAATTTGGTAATTATATGAATTTCTATTCACAGTTTTTGATATTTTTAGGAGGGAAGAATGCAAATGATGCAAGGCCAATTTGCATCACCATCAGCAAGATTGGCTGCTCTGCAAGGTGATCCTGTAAGCTGGTGGTTGTCATACGGTGCTCAGTTTCCATCACTCCAGAGGATCGCGGTAAAGATACTAAGCCAGACAAACACATCGTCTGGATCCGAGAGGAATTGGAGTGTGTTTGAAAGAATTCACACCAAACTACGCAACCGTTTAGTTTCGTCAAGAATAAACGATTTGGTATATGTTCAGTACAATTTAAGATTGGAGCAGCAAAGAGTTCAAGGTAAAGCAAAGCGACATAACATCGATGTCCACGGTGTTCATAGCCTGCTGACAGATGAAAATATGCTTGATTGGATAGCAGGGGATGATGAAACACCAGTTTTACCTCAGGAAGAAAATTGGTTAAATGAATTGGAAGAGGAAACAGCTAATAATCCAGAGCCTCTCCCTCCACCATACGAATGGCATGATCCAGAAGTTGAAATCTCATATCAAAGGTTGCCAGTGAGTAACTTTGTTTATGACTTTGGTAACCTAACATTTGGAGACAATACACAAGGTCATGAAAATGAAAATCCCATATACAATTCTCATTACACTGAAGATCGTCCAGAAGAAGATACCCGAGGAATTAATGAAGAGTATAATTCCAATATTAATATCAATAGTGAAGTAGATAATCGTAATGATAATGAGGAAGAAGACTATGGTTATGAAGATGACGATACTGTTAACTACGACAGCCAAATGCATTACGCGAACCAATATGAGGCGGAGGAAGAGGAGGAGGAATCAACTGAGAATCGTCGAGAAAACAGAAAATACTTGAATAAGTCGAAAAAAAATGCCGGTACAAGTTGGTTTGTCTAAGTTTAAAATTTCAAGCACTACTATCACTAGGTTACTTATTGTAAGTTTGTAAAATTTGAAGTGTTTAATGATTATTTATGAAATTTTAGTTGTAAGTTTGAAATTAAAAATTGTATAAGAATTTCTCCAACTCAAAATTTTTTTCCTTAAAAACGGGTTTAACCGGTATGAAAACGGAAAATACGGTGTAAAAAACGTGTGTTAAAATGTTATTTAGAAGAAAAAAACTGAAATATTAATTTTAGAAAAACGGTAATCACAGGTGTGAAAACGGTTATAACGGGTCTAAATAACGCCATTTTTTCCTATTTATCGGTATTATTTAGGTAAACGTGTTGGTGAGCCTCACGGGCACAGTATATGGGCGTGAGCGTTATAACGGACGTTTTTTCGGAAAAAACGGCCGTTTTTCAAACCTTGGACAAAAGGGCTCGGACAAGTGAAGGTGGCGCCCTTCCCAGCAGGGGAGGTGCTTTCGTGTGAAGACGTGGATGGGATTCACGTCAAAAAAATTTAACCTTCCTCTCAGTCCTTTCTTCCAGTCCGTATTCGTCCCACACTTTTTGCCTGTCCTTTTTATCTCACGTTTAGCATTTTCGTAAATCTTCATTCTCTATATTTGGATCGATTCTCCGACACTTATCAGATTGATTGAAATTGAATTGTTTTTATCGGTCTTTGTGTACGACGACCTAATTTTTTATTAGTGCGTACACAATTATTAAAGAAGTACCGTTTCTTAGGCCAAGCGCTACGGTAAGAGATAGCTATCCCTTATTTGAAACGCACCGAAATGCGCCCCAAAGCCATCTCATTATGGGAAAAGTCAACCCTTAGCTAAACAACGTGGAAATTAAGTTTTCGTGTAAATAGTGCAAAATGGGTAGTTAGTTTTCGTTTTTTCTTTCTTTTCTTTGTAATTTTTTTACCGTGGAATATTTGTATAGATTGAAACATAATTAAGAGGGAAAAAAAGATATAATAGATAAAAAAGAAAAGAGTTTTAGTAAATAAAAAGAGTGAAAAGAAGAAGTTTTAAGATAAAATAACGAAAACCAGAAACGGGTACTCAGTATTCGTTGAAATTACATGAAAACTGAGTTTCCATAAAGTTAAAAAACAGTTTCCGTGTAGTTTCCCTTAACTACAAGGCACATCAGATATGATCAACTCTAAAATGTAGCTAAGAGGTATCGCTGCTATTCTAAAGCAATATAGAAAACCATACTACTTGGATTTCGCTATAGTTAACCCATAGTGTTTGGCCTTACAAGTTCAGTTTCTATTCTTGTTGCAATAATTCTATTTCCCTGGTCCCAACTCCCAAGTTCAGTTCCTCCTAGCAATATTGTTTAGTGAAACCGTGTATCTTTAGTACCTGCTGTCACATTTTGCACAATACCATTGAAGGGTACAGTTCACCCACACATGTGAGCAGGTGAACGATCTATACGGTCTTTTTCCTTCTTATTTTGGATTGCCACTGTCGTTAATGGGTAATTTACTAATTATAAATTAATGTGGATGGTAATCGGGTTTAGTGGACTTATATTTATTTGAGTTATAGCTTTTAGCTTTTGGCCTTCGCCCCTATTTAGTTGTTATATTTTTCCAACATCCGTTTTAGACTGTATAGTTTCTTGTTTTGAATTTTCAATCATCAATCCTCGACTCTTGAATTTTCTTGCCTATGTTACAACTATAAGCTCTCTTTGCGATGAATTGGATGATTTGATTCTTTCTAAAGAGGTTTGTTTTCGGTGAATTTTTACGCGTCAAGTAACGTTAGTGTGGTTAGATACAACTAACAAAAAAACTCATCTTTATCTTAAGCCACCTGAACTCTGGAAAAATTATTGTGGAGTATATAGCTGAATTTTAAGGGTTTTATTACTCGATTCAAATTTGAACACAATTTTTATACTCCACCTGGACTCTAGAAAATCTGGAGCAATCTTAAGCCTAGTTTGGTATTGTCATGATGTATGTCAAATCTCTTTTTCCTCTGTGGGCAATGTGATGTGAGAATAATCTGTTGTCAAGAAAAATAACCGAATGCTTGGCAAATATATGATCGGTGATATCCCTTTTTCTATTCATATATAACCTAGTTTAATTGGGGCCATAATTTCTAACTGGGGGCCATGGAATTTTGTTTGCCACCAAAAATTTTCAGGGGTGTAAATATCGCAATATGAATATACTGTTTTACCCTTCACTAATTGAAAATCAGTTTCACTAATTAACTATCCTAATTAAGGCCCCTAATCTATATACCCTAATTAAATCAAAGAGAAAATCAGTTTCTCTTTTCATCTTCATCTTCATCTCCTCCCTTTCTCTTCTCCACCTCCACCATTAACGACTCCACCTCCACCGAGGAAAATTCTTCGAACCGATTCATCGCGTAATGGTCGATGATAAAACTTTAATCGACGATTAACTTCTTCTACAAATATGGCTAAAACAAAGCAAACCGCTCGCAAAGCACTTCAAATTCCTAACCTTGTAGATACGGTGAATGCAAAGGTGTACGGGCGAAGAGCTCCTGAAGCAAGCAAATCGAAACCCAAAAAGGGAATGGCTCCAATTAGAGGGTACGTGAACTTAACCCACATCCTATTCAATGTTTTGGTTGTTTTTTGATTGTGTAATCGAGATTGGTAACTGAAAAATAGAAGTTACAGAGTGAGAGTCGTTAGTATCGAAGAAAAATAATACCCTAACGACTCTTACATTGCATGCTTTTTCTATGAAAAATCGTTAACCTGTTAGTGTACATATGACGACCCTTGTTCTGCTACTTCGACCTTTTGTGCCCTAGAATACAGTCGTCGCCATATTAGGTTGAAGATGACGATTGTAGTTTGACGACCCCAAATTAGTGCGTAACGACTCTGGGTTGAACTTGAACTGCCTTCTGTTGGAGAAAACGGTAGAGTCGTCAGTAGTATATAATCCCTAGACTAGAGTCGTCAGTAATCTATAATCCCTAGAGTCGTCATCTCTTTTATAGGGTCGACAGTTACTTGTTTGACGACCCAAGTTTAATCTTTAAGGACCAAAATCATCCTCACTGTCCAATTTTTGCAAAGAGTCGTTACCTTATAAATTACAGTCGTTACTTTGTAATGAAGATTCGTTAGTTTGTTAGAGCATATCATTGACGACTCTTTAACTGATAGAGATAAAGTTGATGTCTTATAAAAAATTTTTTTCGTGTTTGGAATGTAGTGACAAGAAAACGAAAGACAAGGTTGAAATCACGATAACTCCTCCTTCGAAACCTCCCCGCAACGATAAATACTTACTTGCCGGTCCATTGCGCATAAGAAGGCCGAGTGAGGTATCATTTTCTATCACCGAACCAAGAGACAAAGGTAATGAGTTGTCCGATTCGTCAGAATCAGACACTCCTATTGTTTCATCTAACACTAGTGGTGAAGAAGAAGATGAACAAGAAGAAGAGCAAGTAGAGGAGGAACAGGGTGTAGAACATGAGATACAAGAAGAAGAGATTCAAGAAGAAGAAGAGGAACAAGAAGAAGATCAAGAAGAGGAGGAAGAGGGTGAAGGTAATGGTAGTGGTGATGATGGGGATGATGAGGAACAACATAAAGGTAATAATGGAGGTGATGATAATGATGATGAGGAGGAAGAGAATGAAGGTAATGATGATGAAAAGGATGAAGGTGGTGATGATGGTAAAACCACTGTTGAGGATGAGGAAGAGAATGCAAAGGCGAAAAAGCCGGTAAAGAGGGTTAAGAAGGATGGAACAGATATTGCACCCAGTGCGAGACACGTTCCCGCTACTCATTTGATATTGCCTCCTCTTCGAGGTGGTAAACTTAGAGGATAACCTAGAAATGGGGGAAAAGTTCTATTTGGATATCCTGGATCGTGGGCTCATTGCATCAGTGAGACAATCGTAAGAATCCCAAATTTTCTTGTTATTTGATTAGTTGGTGTTAACTTGTTTATGTTTTGTTTTTTAAATACGTGTTTGTTTATGTTTTGTAGGATCATAAGGATGACACACGTCTTTTCCGGCACCAATATTCTTTCAAGAAAATGGATTTGCGGCCTCTAGAAGGTGAATGTGCAAGAGTTAGAGATTTGGTTGAAAAATCAGGTTTGTACAATGCTGTTGTGAACTCTGTGATTGCGTATGACAAGGTCGCAGTATCTAGTTTCTGCGAAAGGTATCACGCTGAAGTCGAAAAATTCCAACTTCCTTTTGGTGAGATGGCGATAACTCCTGATGACGCAGAACAAATATTAGGGCTGCAGGTCGAAGGAAAATCAACCTGTGAGAAGTTCAAGAGAAGGCCTAGTTGGGAAGACATTTATACATGGACCAAGAACTTGTTTGGCTGGGATTCCGAGAAGACTAATGGGCTTTTCGATAAGGGACCTAAGTACCCGAAGAAAGAGTTCAAACTTGTAGATATTAGGAACATGTTTTCTGGGACAGAAAAGAAGGAAAAAGAAGGAGGTCTCTCTGATATGGAATGTCGCTATCCGGAGGCTGGGTATTTGTTGTATGTCCTTGCGTCGGTTATATTTCCTGACAACAAAGGTAACCGGGTGAGCGCCAACCTTCTTCAGCTTTTGGATCCCTTGGAAGATGTGAGCAAGTACTCTTGGGGGACTGTCATAATTGCACACCTGAATGGTCAGCTTTCTCAGGGATCTCTCAAATTAACTTCTCAAATTAATGGGAATTTGGCTCTAATCCAGGTATTTGGATTGATGAAAGTTTTTTTATTTTTGTACATTTTAAAAATTGAATTATTTTCTGCCATTTATTTTCCTTGCATATTGGATTTGGGTGAGCTTAAGTTCGTCGGCCTCGTTGAAATGCCCTATTTGTTCCGTTGCAACATGGTAACCACAATTTCCATCGCCGTCAACGTCGTCGGTGGATATAAGGTGATCCAAGATGACGTGAGGAAGTTGATCGGTGTACTCTTTATACAAAGTATAAGTAACACGATGTGGTCTTCCTTGAGAATCTCTAGGGGTGCGCGTATTTCCCTTAATTCCTCTTATGGTCACCATTCCGCTAGTTTGGTTTTTCTGGGTACCGACCACATGCTCTGCAACATCCATGTCTTCCATTTGTTTCACTTCTGTTTCACTTTGGGTCAAATCATCCTTTTTTGGTCGACCCTTTGCCTTGGGGAGGAGAGACTTCTCATACTCTGTATATTCCGCCTGGACATAATCATGACGTGACAGGTCACTTTTGTAACTCTTGGCCGCCTTCACGGTTTCTCTAAATGATTTTTTTGTTGTTGGTATGCCCGGTGGTTTTTGTTTGATTGGCTCTTCTTCTACTCCCAAGCTCTTACGGGCACAATGCGCTTTTTGATATTTCTCACTGATATACTTGATAATCTCAAGGTCTCCAAATTGTTCATCAGCGGATCCTGTGGGATTAGGGGTGAATGAAAGTTGCTTCCAAAAAGGATCGATATCTTCAATAGGAATGAGCGACTTGTAACCACCAAGCTTATGTCTACACGGAAGGCCAAGCCACGTCTCAGTTGTACAATTACAGTTCATCACTTTTCCACTTGAAGCTTTCGCTCGAAATCTGTGAAGTTCAGCCATCATATGCTTTATTGCTCACCATGACACTTGGTGCGAAACCCCGCGTAGCAATTGTTTGTCTTCCAGGTATTTCTTCAAAAAATAGTCCTTACTATACTCCATCTAAGTCACTATCTTGCTAAGATCATCCTGGGCGTGCTCATGAATAGCTTCCTGTACAGTAACTACCCCACCAGTGTTTTCTCGAAGAATTTTCTTCAAACGTCCATGGGACTGCTCTGCAATATTGGTGGACTCATTTTGGTAGTGTTTGTACTTATTGGTCCATGCATAAACAAACTTCTCCTTCCAAGGTTTCAACCAGGTATCTTGGAAATAGTCGACCACCTTCTTATAATCCGTACTCCAAACATCGATGAACTTTTGAAAATTTGCATAGTACTTTACTTCGGTCTTCGAATGGGCCAAAAGGTCCCAATCTTTGCAGAAATCCTCCCATACATCCCCCTCTTCATCAAATTTTTCCATTGCTTTCTTTTTCTCTTCCGCTATCTCTTTTTTTGAAAGTTTCCTAAGACGCTCGTCTTCCTTCTTGGAACGTTGATTACCCTTTGCAGGTTTGATCTTTTGGATTTGATTCTTGCAATTATTAAAAAGATTCTTTTGGATGTGCCACATACAAAGAAAATGTTGAGAAAGGGGAAAAACTTGACGAACGACACTCATGACTGAAAAATCCCTATCCGTAAATATAACCCGCAGTGTCTCTTCTCCACGGTAAATCAACCTAACTTGTTCCAAAGACCAAACATAGTCTTCTATTTATTTCTTTTCCATAAAGCACCATGCCACGGTGAATGATTGCTTATCCGAAGTATGACTAGCCACGTTCAACAACGACATGTTATACTTGTTGGTTTTATAGGTGCAATCTATGAACAAGACCTGGTAAAAGCACTGTGCCAAATCCATCATCCTAGGATGGGCAAGAAAAATATGAGTCACTTTGTCGCCCAGACCGACCCTTGTTTGCATGGCATAGTTATGTTTTTCTGCCAACCACTCTGATTGTTACATAATTAATCTACCATCCCATTCAGTTCTCTTGATCGTTGCTTTGGCAGCGTAGATTGTGGAAAGAATAGAAAAGTTTGACTTATCTTCCGCCTTTATTGCATTTAGAATATTAAGGGGCCTACATCGCTTCATCTGCCGAGACTTTTCCATTTGATGTGGTTTCAATCGGGCATATGCTGGGTGCCATAAAAGAGTACTAGGTGGAGGATGGTTGTGACGACCATCCGGAATACTATACATCCACCATAGTAGAGTTTCGGGATGCCTTTTGAAAACAATCCTGAAGGGGCATTTTATCTTCTTCGACGAAGTTTTGTAGACCCCCGTCGTCTTCTTCACATACTTGTAGTTCTTCCCTTTGTGACTTTCTTCCTTATCCCCCGCTCTCTCGCATACCATCTCCATTTGCTTAAAATCAACGTGTTTGCTTTGAACAATTACGCACATATTCTCTTTTGCCTTGGAAATAATCCATTCCTTGATCTCAGCCTTTGTTTTCCACGTCTACATTAAACAAATAACACGTTCATTATAAAACACTAATTAAACAATTTTCGTATGGATATACATTGACTCAAACAATAAAAACGTACCAAATCGGTCATATATTCTTGGGAGGTATCCGGGCTGACAGTTTGGAGGGGTTCAGGTTGAGAGCTCACCCGTACAACCAACTACAGAAAAAGAACAACAAAATCAGTATAGGGTCGTCACTCGGTAAGATGTTAATATGACGACCCAGATAGTCGTCAGCATAATTTATAGGTGAACGACTCATTAAGTCGTCACCCAGATTTTCTGCAGAAAAATGACCCTTTTCTCGACATATGACGACTCTTTTTATAAAGTGACGACTCTACATTGATAGATATAACCAACTCTGCCTAGTTTTCACCTTGAATCGTCACCTTGTATACATATAAAATAACGACTCTAAGAGTCGTTCTCTGGTATATTTACTAGCTGCCGACTCGAAGAGTTGTTTGGTTTTAATCTTAACGGATTAACGATTCATGTTAGTGGTTGCATTTATTTTTGAATTTAACTCAACCAAATGTGGTTGAGGCAGTTTGGTCGCTCCATTCTATATATAGAGGCCCATATTTCACCTATTACATATCAAAACCCTAATTATCAACCTCTTCTTCTCCTTCTCATTTAATTACCATTTAAGAGCAAAAAAAAAAGAAACATCATGACTCCATTCACTAATGAAGAGAATTGTGCCATTATAAGAGCTTGGAAAACAGTCACTAACCACTTTGAAAGTCTAGAAAAAGACATTGATGAAACATCGGATGCTTGGTGGAACCGCGTATTCATCGTTTTTGTGGCGTTGGATGGAAATTGCAACTCAAGGTCTTTGAAACAAGTCAAGGAACGCTTCAAGAAGATACAATTCGAGTGTGATGTTTTGAAAAGAGAACTTAAGGCTATTAGGGAAGCCTTTCCGGATATGCTGAGTGTTGTAAGAGTAAGTATTTGAACAAGAGGTAAAACTTATAAAAAGCTTTGATCGATACTAACTAAGTATATTTGCATTTTTAGTTGGGGAAGGCGTATCGCTATTATGAGGAGCTTCGTGGGGAAAAGTTTGAGCTCCACGATTGCTACTTTATCTTGGAAGGCACTACGTATAACTACGCCATTTATGGTTAAATGTTTAAGTGCACCTTTATTATCTATTGTATTTCATTTCCTTCAATGCAACGCTATGCGAGATGTATGCCTTTTACGATTCAATGAAATGATTCTATGAAATCAAAAATTATGAGAATCTAGTGCAATGGTTGTTACTTTATATAACTAATCAAACTAACGACTCTAAAAGAAATTAGTAATTGATAGCTAGGATCGTCATTTCATATGACTACATGTATGACGACCCTAAGTGTTACTTTTTACATAGAGTTTTGGTTTTAGAGTCGTATATGTGTAAACAAAACAACAAAACGACTCTAAGTGAAAAGGGTCGTCAATGTTTAGCACACTACCTAACGATTTTTCATAACCTGGAAAAGTTGCAGGTTTGAGTCGTTATTGGTAGTGTCAATATACTGACGACCTCAGAGAGTCGTTTGGGTATACACCCCACGACTATGACGACCCTTTCTCTGAGTTGTTACATAGTGTGGATGATTCGACCACTTGGAAAAACAAACAGACAAATTGAAGGGTATAAGATGTTTACCTGATTGTTTTGAGCTTCGGGTTCCTCATTTTGAGTGTTGGTTCCTTCATCTTGAGCAATGAGATTTTCATTCCATCCATTTTTCATGCCTTCCTCTATCAACATCTCCTCATCAAACATCCAACTCATATCATTAGTTGAGACAATATTACCATCAACACAATCATTGTTGTTATTTGAAGCTTCACCAATCTCATTCCCTCCACTTGAATCACTCATTTGTAAAACCCTAGGTTTTCCTCTCAAAACTCCTCCTCTTCTTCTCAACACATAACACACATTTTCCACAATTTTTTTTCCTAAAATCAGATTTTAATCTAAATACACTTACCACACTGATCAAACTAATTAATTCCTAATACTAATCATATAAGGGCAGTTTTGCCATTTAGAAAATATTTTTTTAAGGGGTGACCCAAATTAGGATTGGGTGACCTTTTTGGTCCCGTAGTGCATGGTCCCTAATTAGAAGTTATGGCCCCCAATTAAGCTAGGATATATAAGTGGTTAACAAAGACAAAAACAATTTACATAGACTTCGGAAGATACAGAAAAACTAAAGTAATAATGCCTTGCTACACAAAAAAATTAGCAGATGTGTGACGTTAAAACACATAATTGGTTGTTTTAGTAAAAATTTGGTGGATAATAAAATGACTTGATACTACATTGGAAAGCAAGTAGTCTGTGGGTAGAAAATCATGTCGCTACGTGGATAGATCTCGAGGCTCGAATACGAGAAGTTTGGGTGTGAAAGAAAACATTGAATACAATCGGAGGAGTTGTTTTTTACTGAAGACCTAAAATGATGAAACGTAAAAAGCCTTAGCAAATTCGACAATCAAGTTTGAAATGGGAAGATAAGCATTTAATGTGGGATCAGAACGGTCAGATCACCAGAACTACAGTTTGACCGGACAAGTGGAGAAAGAGTATCCGTCGGAGAGCACGAAGTCAGCGACAATGCTAGGGAAGATTATCACACAAGCCTCGTTAAGAAGAACTTCATCAGTGAATATGAACCTTATCGCAAGCAATATCAATGTACTAAGGATTGAGATTTTTTAGGGCAGAGAGAGAGAGAGAGAGAGTCACTGTACTTGAAAGAACACTTGTAATTATCATCCACTCATGGTGAAATCACCCTTGTGGATATAGGAAGTAACACCGAACCACGTAACCACTTGAGTCCCTAGCATTCACCTTGATACTTGCAAATACTTCATTAATACTTTTGATAACTCGTAGAGATTTATTTTGGGTATACTATGTGTGTTAGAGCACTGCTCGGTCGAACTCGCAACCGTTGCTATCTTAAGCTTGTTTGTCAAGTTTAGTTGTTCAAAACTATATACTTTATATCTAGTCTACTTATAGCTATGTCTCGGATTATGATAGAAGTGTGTAGTTGAGCTTTAGACTTCACGGCGTTCACCAATTGAAGAAGAAGATCTACTGAAGAGCTTGGAGGAACATCATCAACAAAGGTATGTGGAGACTAAAACTTATCTATCACTAAGAAGTCTATTCTATTATATCTTCAGAAGTTTATTCTATTATATCTTCTAATGAGACTAAGTCGTATAGCTAGATAGACTTTTACATTATACACATTTGATATTTCGAGCCGAATTTATCTCGTTTATCTATTTCTCGAAATAAGTGTTGGAAGATTTTAGCTTTAGCTAAGTTCATCATGTTCTTGACAAGTTTAGTTGGAGACAATTTATTTGTTGGAAACCAAATATTAACCCAAAGATGATCATGTGAAAAATTACCTTGAACATCTTACATGATTTGTGTGAGACAATCATTTGATATCAACTTGGGAAGTTTCCAATTGATCGATTAATCACTTAAAAATTATTTGAAGCTAATGGTATGTGCAAGATTACCGTTGTTGTCTTCCAAGGATGTTTCAACGATTAAATGATAGTTTTAGAATGACTACTATGTCTAGATATAATGCAGAGTGTATACCTTGTATACTAACTGTGTAAGTCTAGTTCAGACCGGAAATATTGTTTGCGAACCTTGTTTGCGAACTGGTTTACCTCTAAAGGTCCGGAGCTGTTTTTCGCGTACCTTGTTTGCGAACGAGATAGACAAGGCCATGTAAGGAACCGTTGTTCACGTACCTTATTTTCGAACTGCTGGACAAAGCCAATGTCCGGAACTCTTGTTCGCGTATTCAGTTTGCGAACAAAGTGGTCAAGTTCTAAAATCGGCAAGTATGGATTTTCACTCATGAACTCATGTTCGTTTGCGAACTAAAGTTCCTGGAACTTTAATGTATTAAGGTATGTGAACTAGTTTTACAAACCGTGGTGTAGTTGCATGAAATCCTACACTACTCCCCTCATATGATTTCGTTGTTGATCATCTCATTTAGGTTAACGCTCTTAATTTTATTGATTAAAATCTGAATGTTCTTACAAGACAAGAAAAATAAAGAAAATGAAGAATGATATTTGTTCTGAACTCTCTCTCTCCTATTTACTTGTCTCTCACTCAAAAAGATCCCCCCCCCTCTTTTACAACTCGAATGACTATTTATAAGGAAATACATAGTGGATGACAGCTAATCTGTCCTTTATTTTCGGATATGGTTTGCGACATTCTCGCAACCTTACAAATGCTGACTTCGCAAGCTTTCTCATTTTCGCGAGACTATCACATCTTTCTCACGATCCTTGCTGATGTCGTTTCTGAAATTGTTCTGCGACGCTTTTGTGCAATACCATTAATAACTTCGCTGAGACATAACTGTTGCGAGATTCTGATCCTACATCTTGCCTCTTCTCATATCTTCTCTGCAAAGTAGAGAATGATGTGAGAAATGCCACAACTGCTTATTTTCTCATATTCTGCATTTATCACACGTATTCTTTCTTCCATTTATTTCTCGACATGTCTTTTGTAACCGTTATTTTTTAACCGCTCAAATCTTTCCGTATTAACCATGTTTATTTTCTCGAGGAAAAAATCCCTCTATATATTTCTTTTCATCCTCTTCTTCTTTCTTTTTATTTTCTCTGCAACTTCATCGTTCTTCTGCAAACTCCATTGTTGCAATTTTTCTTCTTTCTTCTTCAATCTTTTTAAATTCTTCTTCATCTTCAAATTAGATCTTCATAGTTCGTGATCTTCTTCAAGATAATTTCCCTGCTATCATTTTTCATGGATTCATCAAGGTTAGTCTTCTCTTTTGTTCCTTATAAGTTTTGCTGAAACTGATATATTTGAAATTAATCTTGTTTATTGCCTTATGTGATGTTGTTTATGTGATTCCCATACTCTTGTTATTTCAGCAAAAGCGGATCCAACACTAAATTTTCAGTTCAGAATCCTAGCAATCCCAAATCTCAGCATAAAGTTGTCGTTCATAAAAGAAAGTCTGCGAATGAGAAGGTAATAAGAAACACTATCTTTTTCTAATAACAATATTGTTGCCTCTGTTTCTTATCTAGATTGTAATTCGCAGGGTCATAAAGATCTTCATAGACCTCACAAGAAATCTCGCCACCTCAAGGCTGTTCCAACTTCTGTTCCCTTCCATATACTCATTTCTTCCAAATCCCATGCGACATCTTCGCAAGATAAACCTTTATCTCCAATTCGTGAAGACGCTGCCTCTGACTTCATTTCTTCCAAATCTCCTGCGATATATTCGCAAGATAAACCTTTATCTCCAACTCGCGGGAATGCTGCCACTGATTTCATTTCTCCAATTGATCTTCCTATGACTGAAATTCCCCTTGTGGTTCCTTCTGCGAATGAAGCCTCTTCTCTTCCCATTGAGAATGTTTCTCAACCTTCTATCTCTACTAGTTCTCTACCTAAGTCTCCTCCTTTGTCGAAAGAGACCGTGGAAGGGATAGATATTGATTTCAAGGTTTTATCTGAGATTCTAGATGATGGAAAGAAGTCTTCTACTGATCCCATCAAGTCTAATGTTTGTGAAATTCTGAGCAAGCATTTGGGTTCTGACAAAGCTGCTTCGCAGACAACTTTAGAAAAAGAATGTAATGCTCTTCATCTTGAAAATCAGAAACTTCAGAATGTTTTACTGGATCGTGATAATCTTCGCAAGAAGAATGATGAATTAAGATGTATGATTTCCTCATCTATGTCTTTAATTTTCCTTTTCGATGGTTTTATCTTTCCCCTGCTTAATTATCCTTTAAATCCCTCTTTCGCATGTTAAGCATTAAATCAGAAACGAGTAATGGAGAGATATCAATTTGAATCTGCTGTTGAAGAATCCCGTGTTGATAAAGAAGTCTTAATGGATCAATATAACCAATTAGATAATCTCTATTCATATTCTCTTGATCAAATAAATAATCTTACCAATGAAAATACCCAATTAGTTGAAAAACAAGTTCTATTAAGTAATGAAGTATCTCGTCTTTCTTATTCTTTAACCAAAGCTAATTTAGGGATGGAAACTTTATCAGATGAGAATAAAACCTTGTCTCAAGAGAAGCGAGTTTATTTAAAAAAGATGGCGATATCTTCGCAACAACTTAATATTCTCCAAAAAGTATGTGCTGACCAAGAGAAATCTCTTCGCTCTTTAAGAAATGAACTTAAAGAAGTAACAGAATCATCCATCACTGAAAGAGATTCACTCATTCAAGGTAGAATAGATTTAAGTGTGAAGGCAAATCAGCTTAAAGATCAATATTCCAAATTAGAAGAATCTTATTCTTCTCTTGCGAAGAAAAATGCCTTCCTTGTTTCTAAAGAGAAAAATCTTCAGTCTCGACTTAAAGGTTTAGTTGGAGATAAATTTGATGACGCAATGGATCATTGGGAGAATAGTTGGCTATCCTTGATTCAACATCTTATTTCGCAAAAGGAAGGTAGTCATAATTGTTTGACTGCCTTAATTATCTTTCCTTTGTCATATCTCTCTGAATTCCTTATTTTAATAAAATTTTGTATTCTATTTTTCGCAGAGTCTGAGAAGAATCTTCATTCTTCTATTTCTGATTTGGAGGTTAAATATGCTAAAATTCGCAAAGAGAATGCATTACTCGTCTCTATCCTTACTGGTTCTCGCGACCGGGCAGAAAGAAGACTTGATTATCTTGCTTATTTTAAGGATATTCAAGATAAGAATCATCAAAGAGCACTTCTTCTCCAAGTTCATCTCCGGGCTGAAGTCCTTGTAAATGACATTTTATTATCCAACTCTCTTCCTCCTACATCAATTGATCCTTTAGAATTAGATGATGATGAAGTTCCTCGTCCTGCTGATAGTGATTACGATTATGAAAGCGGTGCAGAGGATAATTTCTTGGAAGATGAAGAAGAAGTTCCTTCTAAAGAAGTATCTGCTGGTGTTAATCAGAATGAGAAAGAAATTTCTCCTGAAGAAGTAGTTGCTGGCGATAATCAAGATGCTAATCAAGTAATTGCTGGCGATAATCAAAATGCTAGTCATGGCGAAGATCAAAGCCGAAATGAAGGAGAAGCTTGCGAGAATGTTGGCGAAGAACTTCTGTCATCTCCTGCTACTGATATTGATATTGAAGCTTGAGCTTCTTTTCTAGTTTTGTTTTCTTGAGCTGTCTTATTTTTATTACTTTTGAGAGCTACATTTTTCAATCGACTTTGGAGTCAACTTTTTCTTTTAATATTTTGTTGATAAGAAAGATAATGTTTCTTGTATATCGATTCCCATACTTGCTTCTCATTATCTTTCTTGCAAAAAATAATCTGTTATGAATGCTTATAATTAGTTTTTTTTATTATATGGTCTTATTTTGCCTTCCTAATTAAAGGTCTTATTATGCCATCTCTTGTCACTGCGACAAAATCGCAGGATGTCCTTGCACTTTCATACAAAAACCCATTGATCTTGTCTTAACTTTTTCTTTTGTATTATGGCCTCTTCAGGAATGTTGCAACAATATGACAGGCCTAAATATTCTTGCGAAAATAAAGCCCCATGACATTGCCGTCTTGCGATGAAATCGTAGGACGTCTTCGCACTTTCATGCGAAAAACCATTGATCTCATCTTATCTTTTTCTTTTGTATTATTTCCTCTTCAGGATTGTTGCACAAATATGACAGGCCTTAATTATCCTTGCGAATAATAAGCCAAGACTTGTCAAGAATGGCAAGGACGCTTCAAACGACCTCGACACTCTTGACTCAACGGTGTACCTCGGCGCCTTGATCAGATCTGCACTCCTTGGGAGAGTCCTTATTACCTTAGTCGCCTAACCCAAGTCATATGCTCAAGTTAAGAATCCAAGGTGCCTCTCCCGGATGGGTTTTATTGACCCCAAATCTCCATGACTCAGGCTCCGGTGGCGGTATATCCTTTCCCTGAGTCATATAACAGGTACCCCCTAATATGACGTACTTTAGGTCTTACATTTTCCTCTTGCGAAATTTGATTCGCGAACTAGGGTGTACGCCATAAAGGTTCGCCCCTTTCTTTTATGTCATTGTTCTCTGCGAAAATTTCGCACATCATGATCTTGTTTTGTCATGAAATTGTTTTGTTCCAAAGGGCCACACACTGGTTGAAGATGGCAATGGTGCTCCTGGTGCATGTATCTTCTTTCCATGCCGCTGACAATCTTCGCAACGTCTTGATATTTATTTTGCATCTTCATGCATGTATGGCCAGTAATAACCTTGCATTTTTGCTCTATGTGCCAAAGATCTTCCTCCACTATGATTGCCAGCGTCTCCACTGTGTAACATTTTCAGCACCTTTTCTCCTTCCTCTCATGTCAAACATCTGAGTGATCGTCCACTAAAAGATTTTCGGTATAACAACCCATCTCTTAATTCATAATTCGTTGCTCGGCTTTTTAACTTGTGTGTTTCCAATCTATTTCTTGGTGTTTCTCCTTTCGCCAAATATGCGTGAAGCTCCATTCTCTAGTCTGCGACATTATTTATTTGTTCTTCTTTTTCATTATCTATGACCATCACATTCACATCTTCCTCTTCTTTATTGACTGATGGTGACAGAAGTGTTTGTATTTTTATGCATCTCGCAGTTGGATCTGTCATCATACTTGAGATGAAAGAAAAAGCGTCTGCGAGTCTATTATCCTTTCTTGAAATGTGCCTCCATTTTATTTTTGGAATTTTCGCTGACAATTCTTCAACCAGCTTCTTGTATTTCTTCAGGGATGGTTCATTTGTAGTATACTCTCCTTTTATTTGGCGAATAACTAGCTGCGAATCACTAGTGATCCTGGCGTTTTCTAGTTTCATTTCTATTGCGAATTTTAATGCATGTATCACAGCTTCATATTCTGTTTCATTATTAGTGGATCAAATTCCAATCTGAATGAAAAAGCCATCTTTATTCCTTCTGGCGAAATTAAAACAATTCCAACTCCATTTCCTTCTCCATTTGATGATCCATCTACCATATTTCCCATCTATTTGGTTCTGTTAATAAATCTTTTGGATCTCCATGTTTCTTCTACATCCATCATTTCTTCTACTGCTTCATCTTCTTCTAAAGGAAATTCTGCCAAGAAATCCGCAACAACTTGTGATTTTGGTGAAGAAAAACTTCATATTTAATATCAAATGGCCTACTTGTGCATTCCATCTCTCTACCCTTCCTGATCTTTTAGAATTCTTCATCACTGATTCAATTGGTACTTTTGTTAATACCTTTATCTTGTGTGCTTGAAAGTATATGCGGAGCTTAAATGATGCATAAACTAATGCTAAGATTAACTTTTCAATCTTTGAGTAATTCTTCTCTGCGGTATTAAAAGTTTTGCTAATGTAATAAATGGGTTTCTCCACTCCTGCGTCTACTCGCAATAAACAACACTTAATGCATGCGACGTTGTCGCAAGGTAAATCAATAATTCTTCTCCTGGTTCTGCCTTTTGTAAAATAGTTGTATTCATAAGATGTTCTTTGATTCCTTGAAAAGCCTTTTCACATTCATCACTCCATTTAAATTTCGCACCCTTCTTGAGTATATCGAAAAAATATTTGCATTTGTCTGATGATCGCGAAATGAATCTCCCCAGCGAAGCTAGAAGCCCATTCAACTTCTGTACATCTTTTATTGTTGCTGGTGTTGGCATGTCACGAACTGCTTGCACTTTTTCTGGATCAACCTGTATTCCTTCCTTTGATACAATGTAGCCTAAAATTTTCCCGATGCAACTCCAATAGTACACTTCTCGGGATTCAATTTAATGTTATACTGCCGCATTTGTTCAAAAATCTCCCTCAAGTCTTGTACATGGTCTTTAGCTTCCTTACTCTTTACCAACATGTTATCCACGTATACTTCTAATGTTTTGTGTATCCATTTTGCGAACACCTTCTCTACCATTCTTTGATATGTTGCTCCCGCATTTCGCAAACCAAACGGAATTTTCGTATAACAATATAAACCTCTAGGGGCAAAGAAAGCAGTATGTTCTTGATATTCTTCAGCGAGAGGAATTTGGTTATACCCTTTGTACCCATCTAAAGATGATACCCTATCATTTCCCGCTGCAGATTCCACCATTTGAGGAATATCGGGTAACGGAAAACTATCTTTAGGGAAAGCTTTGTTCAAATCAGTGAAATCTATGCAAATCCTGATTCCCTTGTTTTTCTTTGGGACAATGACCATATTCACTATCCATTCTGGGTATTTAGCTTCTCTTATAATTCCTTCCTCCAGCATTTTCTGTAATTCTTATTCTATTTGGGAATGGTAAGTTGTTGCGATTTTTCTTATTCTCTGTTTAAATGGTCTCACATTTTTGTTAATCTCCAGTCTGTGGCAAGCAGTTGTTGGGTCTATTCCTGGTATCTCATCCATGTTTCCTGCGAAAATATCTTTATATTCTCGCAGTAAATTGACATTTCTTTCTTCTTCTTCTTTATCCATTTTGGTTCCAATTCTCAACACTAGAGGCTCCTCTTCAGTCCCAACATTTATTTGTTTTGTTGGTTCCGAGGCAGTGTAACTGGGTTTAGGTTCTCCCATTGGTGTGGGTTCTTTAATTGCTTTTATGGATCCTTCTCCTTCTTCCGAAATTTCGCTGGGTATTCCTTTGCCTTCTTTCGCCCTTATCATATATAATCTAAATTCTTCTTCCTTATTTGCTTCCTTTACCAATTTTCTGCGAAATTGCTTCCTTTTTGCTTGTTCTTCATAACGCCTTACTTCAATTTGATGACATAATTTCGCATTGTCAACATCTCCTCTGATTTCACCTATTCCACTTGGAGTGGGGAATTTAATACATTGATGCAACGTTGATACCACAACTTTTATCGTATGTATCCATGATCTTCCTAATAACATATTATATGGCGATTCCATATCCACCACGCACAATGTCACATGCGTTTCGATTTCTCCAAGTGGAATTCGTACCACTATTTCTCCTTTAGGTTTTCATGTGGATTTTCCAAAGCCGTGAACAAAATATGTTGAATTGGACATTTCTTCATCTTTAAATCCCATTCCCCGAAATGCATGATAAAATATTATATCAACTGAACCTCCTGTATCAATTAAAGTTCTGTTCAACATCCATTCTCCTGTGGATTTTATTGTTGTATCCTTCTCTTTTCGTGTAATAGGCACTGTGATGACCAATGGAGATGTATGGTTCAAATTTTCTTTTGGTATTTCTTCTGCCATGAACACAATTCTTTGTTTTTCCCAATCTTTCAAAGGTGAAGTTTTTTCTACCGCCATAATTTTCTTTCCTTCAAAATTTCGTTTATGTATTCTTCCTTTGATGTTTTCATGGAATTCATTAACCAAGATTTTTGTTATCATATTACACTCCAATTTTTTGCCATTTTCATTAATTTTATTCATCTTTCCTCTAACTGATTCACTGATTTGTTTAATCACTTTCTTGATTTGAATCTTCTCAATCAACAATCTTCAACTTTCGATCTTCAATCTCCCTGTTTCTAGCGCCATTATGTAGTTGCAGGAAATCCTACACTACACCCCTCATATGATTTCGTTGTTGATCAGCTCATTTAGGTTAACGCTCTTAATTTTATTGATTAAAATCTGAATGTTCTTACAAAACAAGAAAAATCAAGAAAATCAAGAATGATCTTTGTTCTGTAACTCTCACTCTCCTATTTACTTGTCTCTCACTCAAAAAGATTCCCCCCTCTTTTACAACTCGAATGACTATTTATAAGGAAATACATAGTGGATGACAGCTAATCTGTCCTTTATTTTCGGATATGGTTTGCGACATTCTCGCAACCTTACAAATGCTGACTTCGCAAGCTTTCTAATTTTCGCGAGCCTATCACATCTTTCTCATGATCCTTGCTGATGTCATTTCTGAAATTGTCCTGCGACGCTTTTGTGCAATACCATTGATAAGTTCGCTGAGATATAACTGTTGCGAGATTCTGATCCTACACGTGGCATTATGTTCATGAATTGGTTCTTGTATAAGTAATTTGTACAATTACAAACCAACCCTATTTTGTTTCAAATGGTTCATATATATATATTTCTATGGAATGATGAACATTTGAACAACTCTCTTGAAACACATTTAGATTCATTTGATTATCTATCATGATTGATTGATCATCATATTTGATCTAGAAGTGTTAGATGAATATGGCTAAGTTATAAGTGTTAATATGGCTGACTTCGGTTAACTATTATTGAGCCAACAAAGTATATATGTTTGGGTACGGTTCATCCATATCTAAATATAGGTATATTTCATTTGTGTGTATCTAGCTAATACCATCTAACGGGGGAGATTGATTGCTTAATTTCTAAGCAGACTTAGCTTGAATCTTAAATCAGGAGTTTATCTAACGGTGGATATTGAATGCTTTGTTACTAAGCTATCTTAGCCTTGATTGTGAGCAACCCTGATTTGAAAGACTATATAAGGGAGAACTCTAGCATCTGGGAAACCTAATTCCGACACTTCTGTGTGTCCTAGTTGCAAACTAGAGTCTTCTCCTTTAACCTAGGTTTTCCAAAACCATTATTAGGTTAACGACTTGAAGACTTCATTTGGGATTTGTGAAGCCAGATCCAACTATTTTCGTTGTAGTTGTGCATTCTGATCTTACTTGTTCTATCGTATTGAGTTTTATCTTCTTTAAGATTTACTCGAGATTCATATCCGATAGGTAAGATATAAAAAGTAACCACAACAGTTCTTCGTCTCAGAATCTTGTGATTCTGCAATAACTTCTTCTGTTAATTAGTTAGGTTATTGTGAGGTGACTAATATTTCTAGGCTGCTCTTCGGGAGTGTAAGACCGGATTATTAGTTGAGTTTCCTGTTCACCTTGATTTATCTAAAGATGGAAACAAAACCAGAATAGACTTATCTGTGGGAGACAAATTTGTTTATAAGTCTT
This sequence comes from Papaver somniferum, assembly GCF_003573695.1. NCBI lineage: Eukaryota > Viridiplantae > Streptophyta > Magnoliopsida > Ranunculales > Papaveraceae > Papaver > Papaver somniferum. The sequence goes on along the minus strand of NC_039360.1, from coordinate 88,331,353 downwards.
CGACTTTGGGTTGTAGCAACTCTTAGTTGTGGGTGAGATCATCTAAGGGAATCAAGTGCGACGGAGTCATGTAGGGATTCAAGAGGCGTAAGGAACGCGACCGTATTAAGAAAGAGATCCATCTCTTTAATATAATTCTTGATTAAGTCTCACTTTTAAGTTGGTGCTCTCGGAATTATATTGGAGTCTATTCCACACAGATTGCTGAACGAAATAGTGGGTGTGGTCGTTATACCCCCGCGTTTTCAATTGGTATCAGAGCATAAGACCTCATAAGTTTGTGTTTGTGGAAATCTGACTCTATGGACAGAAGTGATATCTCTATAAACGTACCGCCAGTCTTTGATGGCTCGAATTACTTATGGTGGAAAATTTCTATGCGTGCCTTTCTACAAGCGCGTGATTTTCAATCATGGGTTCGTGTTGTTAATGGCTATAATCCTCCAATGGTTACAGTAGATGGTGTAACTGTTGCAAAGGATATTGGTAGATATAATGAAGTCGAAATTAGTGCTGCAAAACAAAATTCTGACGGTTTAAATGCTATCATTCACGCCATTACTCCAGATCTTCAGCACCATGTGACTGCGTGCACTCGGTCTAAAGATGCTTGTGATATTTTGGAAACTGTATTTGAAGGTAATACCTCTGAGAAATAATCCAGGCTTCAAAACCGAAATTGTGATTGGGAAACCTTCGTATGGCTGATGAAGATTCATTTGATGAGTTTAATCACAAAGTGTCTGAAATTGTTAATGCATCTTTTGCATTGGGTAAGACTATTCCTGAAAAGGACATTGTGATGAAAATTCTCAAATCACTACCAGCTAGATACTATTTTAAGTAACATGCCATCGTTGAGGGAAATAACCTTGAAACACTTTCCAGGAATACTCTTGTTAGAAAGTTAAAGATCTTTGATCATGAGCATATATCCAAAACTGGAAAGGATATTACGTTCAAAGGAGAAAAGAACAGTAAACTACTTGATAAAATTAAAAGTGTTGGCAACTCTGTGGTTGATCCTATTAAGACTGAATCATCAGATGAAGATTTGGGCAACTTAGTTTCTTTGATCACAAGTCAGTTTAGAGATCTTCTTTTGAAGAGAAGAAAACGGTTCACCAGAGACAAACCTAGATCATCAGTTAAGCCTCATGATCGTGTTCCTCCTAAAAAACAGGGATACTATCAACACTGATGATGAGGATATGCCATAGTGCTTCAAGTGTAAAGGTTTTGGTCATTTTGCTAATGAGTGTCCAAATCGTAGAAATACACTGGGAACAAAGGTCTTGCTGCAACTCTTGATGAAACATTTGATCACTATGATTCGACTAAAGATGAAAAATCAAGTGTGGCACTCCTTGGTGAAAATATTAATTTTGATAATTATAGCAATACTCACATCAACCTTGATATTTTTCTTGGAGAAACATCATCGACCACACTGGATGATGAAATGGATTTTTCTCTGTCTAATGAAAACCCTACTTCATATGTTTCAGGTTCTTCAGTTTGTTTAGCGGCATATTCAGCTATAATGCCCGAACCATCCTCCACATTGACATGTCCTTATTGTACTATTAAGGGTCGTGAACTCCCTAATTGTTTCAAGTACAAACATAAAAGTAAGGTATGTCAACAAACTGCAGCGGAGAGCCAGTCGATTAGCAAACAAGCTCAAACTTGTTCTAAAGATGAATCCATCCGAGGTATGTAAATTTAACGCATCTCATAAGAAGTTGATTTTTAAAGAAAAAGTTAGATTCACTACAGAAAAGAACTAGGTCTAAACGACCTATAACGAGGGATGTTGAAAATTCCGTGCAGGAACCTTGTGTTGAATAGATTATTGTTCACCCCAACACAACCTAATTGTGATGAAAGTGCATCTTGTCTCATGTGCCCATATTTTGAAAAGAGACAAGAGTTGTGCACAATCGGGCTATAGGGTCAGAAACTATTCTAATTTGTATCTTGAATATGATTACCTGAATTCTATTTATTCTTTTCATATCTTCAAGTAATGGTATTGAAAAGAGTTCACCCTATTTGAATAAAAAAAAGGGTTAAAATCAACATTTCTACCCTTCTTAGGGATGTATGTGTTGATCGTACGTGAACCCTACTTACTAGATAGGTTATGTAACCCTACACTTTTTTCCTTCTCTAAAACTCTTTTCATCAAAAGATTGCTTGTGGAGTTTTTTTTTTTTTTTTTTTTTTTTTTTTTTTTTTTTTTTTTTTGTTCCTTTTCACAAACCCATATTTTAATTCTATGGAGACTCCAAGCATCATCTATTCTGATGGAAAAGATGTTAATATGATTATTAAGCCACCAGTCATGAAGGAAAAAGACGAATCCCTTTCCTCTACAACTTTGAAGACAAAAGGGAAGAATATGAAGAAACCAAGGGATAACACCTCAAATCTTCAAAAGTTTTCTCTTGTTCTTGAAGAGTTAAAAGAAACAAAGATGGATATTCAACAAATAAAGGCTATCATACTAAGATCTCTTGAAATTCAAAAGGCCCTGGTTCGGCAACAGTTAAAAAGGTTCATTGGAATTGACTCATTTCTTAATAAATCTTATGTTCCAATGTCTATTGACGACAAGGATTTCGGGGACGATAAAGATTTTTTCAAGAATCTTAATGTCTAGGAAACTTCTAATGAGAATTTATTCTTGTGTTTAAGAAGAATAACTAGGGTTTCGTATAGCAATTATTGTGATTACACATAGCTATTTCCAACGATTGTCATCTTGCAATGTTTTAAGATCTATTTATTTAAATTTTAAGTTATTTGGAAAATGATCTTGCAGCATTTAATCTTATTGGTTTTATATATTGCAAATGTCTTATTAGATATATATGTGTTTACGTTCGTGAACTGTGCTTATCTCATATACGCTCAAAAGTTAAGTCTATCATATCTTTATGCAAATATTGATAAAAGATAGAATGAACTTGTTGAGAAAATTCTGCAGTATTGATCTTTCCCTGATCCACTATTATGTGAAAGTATTGTATGGCTCCGTAAGTTTTCTTATATTGAGTGTTTCCGATTAAATTAATTAATAAGATCTTCTTGTGTATGTGATTTGTTAATGTCCAAAGAAATCCTTATTTTCTCGTAAAAGTAAGGTCGCTCATGTTTTCATGTTTGACCTTAGTATTACAGTTTTTGTATGCTTTGTGTTAGATCAATGCTCGATCAAACCCCATCCCACTGCATCATAATAGGCATACGAGTCCTTCTGTTTCACCAATCGACTAAATTCTTTCTTGCTCAATCGTGGCTTTCGGGTTTTCGATAGGAATTAACCAAACATCTCACGACATGAGCTGACAACATCCGTGCAACACCTGTATGAAAGTACAAGTTTTGCTATCTCAAGCTTGTTATCAATATTAGTTTATCAATGCCATTTCTTGATTTATAGTCTACTAAGTCAAGTCTCGGACTAGGTTAGATTTTGGTAGTTGAGCATTAGACATCACCCTCGAAAACTAAAGATCGGCGAAGACATTTGGAGAACTTATCTTTGAGATAAGAGGAAACGAGCCCAGCTCTTCACTATGCTTTGCTTCGAATGATTCATTTTGATCCTTAACTTATATTTTACCAGGTATGTAAAGACTGGACCATTCTATTTAACTCACTATTTTACCATTATATTATTTGAGACTATGTCGTATGACTTCTTGTAGATTTACAAAGAACAAATTTCGAGTCAAGCTTGTCTTGTTAAAAATATCGAAATATGATTTAAGCATAGATGTTCAAAGGTTCTTAAAAATATTAGTTCGAAACAATTCATTGTTTGAGGATTAATTTGTGGATTAATTGAAAATCTCCCATACAATTGATTTTATCATTTGGGAATGTTTGAAACATCATAAGAGAGAAATTCAGAACTTCTGATATATCTGCTCAGGGTAGGTTGGCAAACCAGTTTGCAAACCAGAAATATCTGTGTTTCGGAAATACAGGGAAGATTGGCGAACTAGTTCGCAAACCACAGGTTCAGTTGGAAACAGTTCATGAACCCGGTTTGTGAAGCGTGGTGAACTGAATTTTTGGTGTTGGTATAAAATGCTTAAGGTTCGCGAACCCAGTTCACGAACAGTGTCCATCTGAGTTCATAAACCGAGTACGATTATTAGCGAACCCAGTTCGAGGACAGTATACATCTGAGTTCTCGAGCCGAGTAGGGTTGACGAACCCGGTTCACGGACCGTAGCATCCTGACTCGTGAACTTTAGCCTTACGGTTCACGAATCGTTTCACCAATAGTCCCAATAGAATTTAGCAGATGCTCAAAGACTTATTTTTTTAAATATGTTTAGAATTTCTATAAATCTCTTAAATACTACTAAGACTTCATAGATCACTAAAACTGATACATGTGTATCTTTCTTCTTTGGGGAACTTAGTAATCCTCGTGTTATATTGAGGATAGATTTATACTTTAAGGAGGAATACTGATTTTAAGGCAGTATTCCTAGATAAAAAAATATTCCAAGATAAGGAAATATACCTAGAAAAGGACCATTTCCTAGACAAGGAAATATAATTTGAAAAGAAATTATTCCTAGACAAGGTAATATTACTAGAAAAGGAAGTATACCTAGATAAGGAAATGGATCCCTTAAAGGTTTGGGAAACCAAACCAAAGCCAGAAATAGAGATGTTTAGCTCACAGTTAAGGATATCTAGGTAGAATAGTTTTGTGAGACATACATACCTAGAAAGGGAGGTTTGTGAGATTAATCACCTAGAGAGAAGTTTGTGCGACAATTAATTATTGTAAAAGAAAGCTTAGCATAACAATTTAAGATTATTTACTGTTTAGAGAGATTGTGAGTGTAACTGAAAATGCGGGGGTACAACAACCTGACCCAATATTTCGATTAGCAATCTATATGGACTAACTCTAATATACTTTTAACAGGATCAACTAGACAGTCAGACTCAATCTTAATAAAAAGTATATCAAGGAGTTAATATCTCAATCTCTCGATTTGATCTTTACTCAAGCCAATGGAAATCTGTGAGTCTTATCAAATACTAGAGATATAAACTTGGATGGTACCAAAGACCAATATCCAAGGATCAATCAATTTCCAATCAACACCCAAAGGTTGGATTTCACAATTGATCGATACAACGCACAACCTGTGATATTTCAATTATATAACAAATATAATGCGGAATAGAAATAACACATACACCAGAAGATTTGTTAACGAGGAAACCACAAATGTAGAAAAATCCCGGTACCTAGTCCAGATTGAACACCACACTGTATTAAGCCGCTACAGACACTAGCCTACTACAAACTAAATTCGGTCTGGACTGTAGTTGAATCCTAATCAATCTCACACTGATTCAAGGTACAGTTGCGCTCCTTACGTATCTGATCCCAGAAGGATACTACGCACTTGTTCCCTTAGTTGATCTCTCCCACAACTAAGAGTTGCTACGACCCAAAGTCGAAGATTTTAGTAAACAAATCTGTATCACACAGAAAAGTCTACGATGATAGATAAATCTGTCTCCCACAGATAAACCTATGAGTTTTGTTCCGTCTTTTGATAAATCAAGGTGAACAGGAACTAATTGATAACCCGAACTTATATTCCCGAAGAACAACCTAGTATTATCAATGACCTCACAATAATATAAATCGTATGCTAGCGAAACTAGATATTGTGGAATCACAAACGATGAGACGAAGATGTTTGGGATTTATTTTTATCTTGCCCTATAGGAGATATAATCTCAAGTCAATTATTCAATTGAACTCGTACGATAGAAAATGGCAAGATCAGATCGCTCAACTACAAGAGAAGTAGTTTCGTCTGCCTTCACAATCCTAATGAAGTCTTTAAGTCGTTAACTTACAGGGTCTCGAGAAGAAACCTAAGGTTAAAGGAGAATCGACTCTAGCAAAACCAACTAGTATCACACAGGAGGTGTGGGGATTAGTTTTTCCAGTTGCTAGACGTCTCATTTATATAGTTTTCAAATCAGGGTTTGCAATCCAAGTTACCTTGGTAACAAAGCATTCAATATTCACCGTTAGATGAAAAACCTGATTCAACCAAGATAATATCTTTCAATCGTTAGATCGAAACTTAGCTTATCACACACAAATGAAATGTATTCATTTAGGTTTGAGTAACCGTACCTAAACGTGTACACTTAATTGGTTCACAAATAGTTAACCAATGGTTAGCCATATGAGCACTTTTATATTAACCATATTCATCTTTCTCATAACTAGTTCAAATGACTCATAAGAACTAGTTGAAGAGTTGTTCAATTGATTAGGTCTTTATTCACAAACACAATTGAAACAAAATCGGTGTGATCCATTTGAATCAATTCATGAACAATATACCCACGGTTTGCATTCCTTATAATTTATTGTTTTAAGTTCATGAACTGCCGATTTGAGAAATAACCAGCTTGGGTACGCGTACGGGTATGCGTACCTTAACTACCAGATTTGAGTTTACAAACTTAGCAGAAATTTTCGGTTCAAAAACTTCTGTGGGTACGCTACGGGTGTGCGTACCTAAGGTGACTGGTTTACTAGTTTGCAAACTACAAACTCAGCGGAAATTTTCGGTTGGAAAACTTCCGCTGGTACGCGTACCCAACCTGTCTCCTTCACCAATACCGTATGCACACACATGCATACACTTGGTTTCCAGCACATGTATTTATACACTAATGTGCGAACACACTATATATGCTTATATCCATAGTTGGTAATCTCAACTCTACATTTCAATCATTGAAACATTCTTCTGTAATGTTATAACAACCGTTATTCACGACTATCGTCATCAAAGCTATTTTCAAGATTGAAACGTCATCATGGCTTTCGTCACGGGTAAAGATGAAAGTGGTTAAAGCAGAAGCTTACCAACATAATTCGAGAAAAAGATAGGCGAGTAAACTCGGCTCAAAATAGCAAATGTGTATGTATGAAAACTATCATACTTATACGACTATTGTCTTAAGAGTAGGAGATAGAGTAGACTTTTGAGTGATAGTTAAGTTCAAGTGTCCACATACCATTTTAGTCGGATGAAGTTCCACTAGTTCCTCGAGTAGTTCTTCGTCTTCGTAAGATGATCGCCATGGAGTCTGGAGCTCAACTACACTTGACTATCCTCGACCGAGTAATGCTCTAACAGTAACAAAGAGGGAATTTATAATAAGATAATTTTTTCGAATCTGGTTTCTGGTGTTTTCAATTTTCCGTCTATTATTACTCTGAATTCCGCCTCTATAATAATAGTCACCAAGGTATAAAGATCGTACGTATCAAAAACACCTATGTGTTTGTATCATGAGTCAACTCTTAAGTGTTTGAATAAACATCAATTTTCTTATAGTTCGAAAGGCATATTTGCCAAAACATAACAGTTATTATACACGGTTCCGTAACCGGACCATAGTGTATATTCTTCTATTGTATTTTCAAGGAAAAAAATCTCATATCCTTGCTTGAAACCCTAACTAGAGCTTCATCTAAATATATAAAGTGTTTGCTTGATTCTCAAGTTATCTTAGCTTGAATTCTAAGCAACCCTCAGTCATGAAAAACTATAAATACATATGTTATTTCTACCGGAAAATTCAATCCCTTACAATTTTTTTCCTAGTTGATAGCTAGACTCGTCCTCTATGAACTTAGGTTTTCTCTGAGAAACATAATTAGGTTTACGACTGAAAGATTTCGCTTTGGGGATTCGTTAAGCCAGTACCTACTATCTTTACCTTGATAGTTCGTGTATCCATATCTTGCTTTTTTGTTATCGAGGTACTCGTAATCTCTTTTAGGAAAGATAGATAAAAATAACAACGTTCTATTCGTCTCAAACTTTGTGAATTCTCAAGATAAATATCTGAAAATTATTCTTAAGAGATAAGTTGATGATTATTCTCGAGAGGTGGTAAAAGATCTAGGCTTCTCATATAAGTGAGTATAAATACTCTGGATTGTGAGGTTTGCTAGATTTGTCTATTGCAAATAGATTTCAAATCCTTGAACTTTGATCTATAAGGAAATCAAATAGGCTTATATGTTAGAGGCAGATTGGAATCAAATAGGCTTAGGTTGTAAAAGACGTTAGCTAAGGGAATTAATTGCGCAGAACTTTGCGAGGTTCGAGAAACATAAGGAGTGCGATTGTAACTGAATTGCTTGGAGGGTGGATTCGATCTCAACTATATTCCAATCTGAAGTCTGATAGTAGGCTAATGTCTGTAGCGTCTTAATACAGTTTGGTATTCAAATCTGGATGATGTCCCGGGGTTTTTATGCATTTGCGGATTCCTTATTAACAAACCTTATAGTATCTTTTATTTTTGATTACCGCATTATATCATTTATCTTTATAATTTGATTTAAGCAAGTAGTACATATTCAATCTTAGTAGATATGTCCATACAGTCATAATCGATTATGAGACTTGTTTCTTGTAGAATTAGTATCTTGAAAGATAGATAACAAGTTTTATTACTTGGCAGAATTCTGATTGGATTATTTGGATACAACTAGATTGATCTTGGATATTTATTTTTGGGATATCGTCCGACTACCCTTCTAAAAAATCAGGTTCACACACTCATTTGTCTATACATACTGATTGAGAAGAGGTAGAGATATAAACTCTATATACATATTGTCAAGGATCATTTAGTTGGTCTTCTTGCAATTGTATTAGGTTTTGTCCATACATGTTGTCGAATAAAAAAAGTTGGTGGTGTGCTTGGTACTCTCTGCTTTTCACATTGTATTATTAGGTTTTCTAGATCCAAATGCGATTTTGGTATGTGTAACAGGAATCGCCAGAAAGGGAGTGACTTTGTTATCCAGGCTGTAAAGAAATTTACAAAACTTTGCACCAACTGTTTGAGCGGAACCTATGGAGCTTCCGGAGTCTCCTTCATGTGTAATAAAGATAAAGCATATGAGGAAATACTCACATAATAATGGTGATCTTGATCTTAGATGGAGCCTCCTTAACGAGAAGCTTGCTGCTGCTTACTCTAAATTGTTGCTTTCTAAATATGTCGCCATCTTTCGTATAAGTATTTATCTATTCACCAAATTTTTTAAAAACAGAATTATCCTTTATAGTAAAGATCTTATTTATTGTGAACTCTTACGTTAGAATCCAGTCACCATTTTCTTTAACATTCCAAACAGTGTTATTGCTCGTCTTTCCAGATGAAGTCTCACCAAATAATACCAACGCAATAAAGTAGCGACTCGGGTGAAGATTTATTTTAGGTAGGGTTAGGGTGATAAGGGAAATCAAAATCAAAATGATTATTGATTGGGTATTTTTTCTTGAATCCAAATCGTAGTCGACTTTCTCTCTAGTAACAAATATTTTCTTTCTCAAAACTTTACCCAATATTAAGTCAAAGGATCTGAAGGCTCCGGATCGTCTATGCCAAAAGTCCATCTATGTCCCCATTTCAGTCACGTACGAGCTGACATGTGTTCCTAATTATGTCTAGATTTCAGGTTTAAAAAATTAGTTAAATTGGATGGTACTTTAAGAGAAAAAGAAAAAAAAAATCATCAGTAATATATAGTAAATCTCGCAAATAAAAACAACTACAAGAAGAATACCAGAATTTCTAAAGATTGATATATCATACTTCTTTGACGCGAATTCATCAAAATTTGGAGGAAAATATTATGGCTTCCTAAATAGTATCACATTTACTATAAATCATTATAATCAGAACTTGGATGATATTTTTTATTAAAACCAAATGGATATAATTACCTCGTCATGTATCAAAATACCAATAACTAACACTTCCATATGGTTGTATCAAATGAACAAACAAAAAACAAAATTTGAAATGAAAATATAAAACAATCAATAGCCGTTGAATGCCTAGATTTTGTTCAGTCACCTCACCTAGTTATATGTAGTGTTCATAAGGGAGATGTCAAGAAATTGTTGTTTTGAATTGTAAACCAAGTTTTGTACGAAAAGTAGGATTATAAGATCATATACTTCCAATCAAACTAGTGAATCTCGACCGAGACGATATCTTGCCGAGATTCATGGTTTCGATTCATAGCCGAGACAATCTCTCAATCTCGGAGAGATGAGAAACTCACCGAAACGACCAAGATCCCACCAAAATTAGTTAACAAGTCGACATGCAATATGGAAATTTCATTATAAAAATCAAAACTAACCCAAAAATACTTAATATTTTGTCAGTTGTATAGAAATGTTAATAATATTACGCCTGATAGTTCAAGTTAAATCAAAATCCCTAATTTTTTCATCAATTGATTTATCAAGTGTTATAGAATCTATAAAGAATAACTTTGGGATTTCATTAAAACTGTCAAAATATCCTAGTCTTGGCCGAGACGAAACCGAAATCCAAAAATCAATGCCAAGCGAATATCAAATTGGAATTAAAATTACTACGAGGGAGTTTTAAAATATCATGTTCACCAGCATAGATTTTATGACAGTCATTGAATCCCCCTTGTTAGTGGATAAAGATGTTTTTTTTTTTTAAAAAAAAAAACTTTAAAAATCTTCAATAATATAGATTTTATTGGATTGAGATTTCTTGAAAGTCAATAAAATACCATTGTTATTCGATTAAGACTTTAAAGTTATTCATTGCAACTGCATAGGTATCCTACTTTGTAGCTCGAAAGGATAAAGCACATATCATAGTTCATCCATGTTGGGACTAGCAATTAAAATCAATTTGTGTTGTAAGGTTAAAGCCTAATCCGTATAGACCAAAGGGTCTTTTCGTAAGGTATCATAATTTATCCTTCCTTTGTAATGAATCATTTTGATGCTTCTCAGTTTAGCAATGCAGCAACGACGATGCGTATACAGTATGCAGCTCTCTCGAGTAAGCAATACGTTATAATGATGCCTTCGCATCATATATGCTTTAACGACTATGCTTTATAGCTTATTGGTGCACCTTCAAACCAACAACCCTTCCTTATATATGTCTATTGCAATTTCTACAAGTAGAAAAGGGGGAGAGGATGGTCATGTACCAAGTCCATATGCTTTCGCAATAATGAGTTTCGATAATTTCACATAGTGACGCAATTTCAATTCTCCGCCAATGCTCAACTTGCGAATTGCAACATAGTAGCGCAATTTTTCTCTTGGCCAACGTTCCTTTAATGTGATGCAGCAGGATAGTGCAATTTTTGTTTTAGGCCAGCATGTTCTGCACTCGCAGGACAAGCTTGGGGTGAAAGCTTCGTCTCATCCAATAATGCATTTTTGAGCATGCATCATAAAAAAATTACAAGTATTACAAATCTCAAAATTCTTAGATTCGTTTATTTGACTACATCCCTGTACCCTATATATTGCTTGCAATAGCAACTTTATTGGGCTGAAAATATTGGAAGGATTAGGCTAGCTGATGAGACACAAAAGAATCAATGTAAATTTTGTAATAGTCTAATACCACTCAGTCAAACCACCAAAATGATTTTAAGGGCAACATCATTAAATCGGCTTTGACTTTGGTCGTGGTGTTTTGACCAATGATGACAACACTTTGATTTCACATGTATGGTGATTCTTTCCCTCAATTGCTTCAGTTGATTCTTAGTACTTCATTTGATTTTTTTTGATCTCATCCCTTCCCTTTCACTCATAGCTTAACTGTTATTGCAGGTTTCTGGGTAGTCATATCCGTCCTTCTGTTTATCCACTGTCCTTTTTCCTTACTTCCTCTTTCATCTTAATTATAGCGCCTGTTTCATCAGATCCATATGACTTTGATGACATAATTAATAGAATGTCAAATCTTATGGAGAATAATAAAGACTTCGTTGGAGCACTTCTCGGTCGAACTCGCAAGCGTTTCTATCTAAATCTTGTTGTCCAGTTTAGTTGCCAAAACTATAAGTCTTGATTTATAGTCTACTTATAGCTAAGTCTCGGATTAGGATAGAAAGTGCAGTTGAGCATTAGACTTCACAGTGTTTATCGATTGAAGACGAAGAACTACTAAGGGGAGCTTGTGGAACTTCATCAACAAAGATATGTGGAAACTTGAACTCACCTATCACTCAAAAGTCTATCTACTCTATCTCCTATTTGGGCCAAAAGTCGTATAGCTATATAGAATTCAATTATACACATTTGATATTTCGAGCTGAGCTTAACTCGCTTACATAGTTCTCGAAATATGTGTTGGTAAGCTTTTGCTTTAACCAAGTTCATCGTATACACTTGAAGAAAGTCAAAACATGATCATGTGAAAATCGCCTGGTAACATCATACATGATTTGTATGAGACAGTCATTTGATGTAGACTCAGAATGTTTTGTATTGATCATTCAACCACTTGAAAATTGCTTTGAAGCTAATAGTTTGTGTGAGACAGCTATTCCCTCTTCCAAGAATGTTTCAATGGTTGAAGTGAGAGTTTAGAACAATTGGATTTAAGCATAGTGTGCGTACTTGCATATATGTAATCCATGTCCGGGAACCATGGTATGCATACCCGTATGCGTACTGGTTGGTTTGAGAAGTTCGGGAACCTGGTATGTGTACCGGTACGCGTACAGGTGTAAGGTTCAGGTCCGGAAAATTCTGCTGAGTTTGGATGGTATGTGTACCAGTTCGCGTACTGTCGAAACCCAAACTTGGTCCGGCTACTTAGGTACGTGTACCCGTATGCATACCTAAATGGATGATGTTATAAAATCGGTTTGTTCATGAACTAATACATTTAAATGCAATCTTTTGCAAACCGTGGCTATAATGTTTATGACTTGACTCGAGTGAATAAAAATCGATTTTGCTTCAATTGTGTCTTGTATATTTCTATGAGAATATAAACAATTTAACAACTCTAGAACTAGTTTCATTTGAGTCATTTGAACTAGTTATGGTTAATATGAATTTGGTTGATATGAAAGTGTTCATATGGATAACTTCGGTTAACTATTGTTGAGCCAACAAGGTGTACACATTTAAGTACGGTTACTTATATCTAAACGAAGTCACTTTTCATTTGTGTGTAACAAGCTAAGTTCGATCTAACAGTTGAAAGATATTAGCTTGAGTCTAATCAGGTTTTCATATAACGGTGAATATTGAATGCTTTGTTACCAAGGTAACATTGATTGTAGGCCATGATTTGAAGACTATATAAAGGAGAACTCTAGCAACTGGGAAACCTAATCCCCACACCTCATGTGTGATACTAGTTGCGACTAGAGTCGATTCTCCTTTAACCTTAGGTTTTTCACGAAACCCTGTAGGTTAACGACTTGAAGACTTTATTGGGATTGTGAAGCCAAACCCAACTATTATCTCTGTAGTTGCGTGATCTGATCTTGTATTTTCTATCGTATTGATTACTATCTTCTCTAAGATTGGCTCGAGATTTATTCTCCGATAGGCAGGATAAAAAGTAGTCACAAACATCTTCATTTCATCGTTTGTGATTCCACAATATCTTGTTTCGCTACCATATGATTAAGATTATTGTGAGGTGATTGATATTACTAGGTTGTTCTTAGGGAATATAAGACCGGTGTGTCAATTGGTACCTGTTCACCTTGATTTATCAAAAGACGGAACAAAACTCATAGGTTTATCTGTGGGAGACAGATTTATCGATACAATTGACTTTTCTGTGTGAGACAGATTTGTTTATCAAGTCTTCGACTTTGGGTCGTAGCAGCTCTTAGTTGTGGGTGAGATCAACTATGGGAATCAAGTGCGCAAAGTCCTGCTGGGATTCATAGGCGTAAGGGATGCGACTGTACCTTTGTTAGAGCACTGCTCGGTCGAACTCGCATGCGTTGCTATCTCAAGCATGTTTGTCAATGTTAGTGATCAAAACTATAAGTCTTGATTTCTAGTCTACTATAGCTAAGTCTCGGACTAGGATAGAAAGTGTAGTTGAGCTCAAGAACTCCATAGCAATCATCATACAAGACGAAGAACTACTCAAGGAAATGGTGGAACTTCGTCGACTAAAAGGTATGTGGAGACTTGAACTTGTCTATCACTCAAAAGTATATCTACTTTATCTCTTATTTTGAGACAAAAGTCGTTTTGCTATATAGACTTTGATCATACACATTTTCTATTTCGAGCCGAGTTTATCTCGCCTATCTATTTCTCGAAATACGTGTTGGTAAGCTTTCGCTTTGGCCAAGTTCATCTTTACCTAGTGACGAAAGTCATGTTATGTTTCAATCACTTTGAAAATGGCTTTGACGAAAAATAGTTTGTGAATAACAACTATATAACGTCCTCTAAGAATGCTTCAATGATTGAAATGAGATTTAGATTATATAAACATTGTTGGATATAAGCATTATGTGATAACACATATATGTATAAGTCCTTATTCCTTAAACCAAAGTATGCGTACTTTATTGATCAGGAAAACCGGAATAAGAGCTGTGAACTCTCTCCGCGAACTGGCGGAAGTTCTCATCCCGAGAATATCTGCTGGAGTTTGTGAACTCCTTCCGGGAACTTAAGTCCGCGAACTAAGTCCGCGTACTTGAGTCGGTTATATCTAAAAACGATTATTTGTGAACTTATATTTATATTAACTAAGGAATGCGATTTTTAACTGTGGCTATAAAGTTCATGAATTGATTCGAGTGAATCAAATTGTTTTTTATTCAATTGTGTCTTGTATACTTCTATAAGATTTATACAATTGAATAACTCTCTAACTAGTTCATTTGAGTCATTTGAACTAGTTATGGTGAAGAAGAATATGGTTGATATGAAAGTGCTCATATGGCTAACCATTCGGTTAACTATTGTTGAACCAAAAAATGTACATGTTTGGGTACGGTTACACAAACCTAAAATCGTGCATTTCATTTGTGTGTGACAAGATAAGTTTTCGATCCAACGGTTGAAAGATATTAGCTTGAATCTAATCAGGTTTTCATCTAACGGTGAATATTGAATGCTTTGTTAAGCTAACATTGATTGCAAACCCTGATTTGAAAGACTATATAAGGGAGAACTCTAGTAACTGGTACACCCAGTACCCACACCTCCTGTGTGATACTAGTTGTGTAAGCTAGAGTCGATTCTCCTTTAACCTTAGGTTTCTTCTCGAGACCCTATAGGTTAACGACTTGAAGACTTCATTGGGATTGTGAAGCCAGACCGATACTACTTTCTTTTAGTTGTGTGATCTAATCTTGTTGAGTACAATCGTAACGATTGGCTTGAGATTAATATCTCCGATAAGCAAGATATAAAAGTAGTCACAAACATCTTCGTCTCATCATTTGTGATTCCACAATATCTTCTTTCGCCGCGTCGATTAAGATTATTGTGAGGTGATTGATAATACTAGGCTTTTCTTCGGGAATATAAGTCCGGTTTATCAATTGGTTCATGTTCACCTTGATTTATCAAAAGACGGAACAAAACTTGTAGGTATTTCTGTGGGAGACAAATTTATCTATTATCGTAGACTTTTCTGTGTGATAGAGATTTGCTTATTAAAGTCTTCGACTTTGGGTCGTAGCAACTCTTAGTTGTGGGTGAGATCAACTAAGGGAATCAAGTGCGTAGTATCCTGCTGGGATCAGAGACGTAAGGAGCGCAACTGTACCTTGGATCAGTATGAGATTGATTGGGGTTCAACTACATTCCAGACCGAAGTTAGTTTGTAGTAGGCTAGTGTCTATAACGGCTTAATACAGTGTGTGTTTGATAAGCACGTAAGTGCTACATTTTATACCCATATTTATATTAGCTAGGACTCGATATTTTAGTTACTAATACTATTTTAGTGTTTTTGTAAAAAGTATGAGTGAATTCGATCATCCGGCGAATAAACAACAAAATGTGAGACTTAATGGTCTTTGAAACGAAAATGGCCAAATGTGGTTGGCCTGCTATTTCCATATATCAGCAACCACAATAATCGAATAGGGTTGGCCTGGTATTTCAATATATCAGCAACCACTTGAGTTAATCATGGCACCAGATAAGTGACAATTCAATTGTTAAGCTAAAGATAACACATGGTCTCGCCAACTGCTTACTTACATTTCACGGCCAGAGAGGATGATATTGAGAAGCAGAGTATTCTCTCTTGTTTATTACTTGCTTACGTATGAGTCCACTAAGAATTAATTAAAGAAGGGTTCACGCGGGATGTTGGAGTGCCTAGCACATTTGTGCAATCTTTTGGCAAAAGGAGTTCCTACTCCCAAGATGCACAGCAAACAAGAAGGGTGTTGTAGTCAGTGAGAAAAAGAATGGACCTATGAACATACGGACTCAAGGCAGCGGAGATGCAGAAGATACAGGTTTGCAAACGGAAGGCAAGATGAAATTTCAGACAGTGATAAATGCTTGGCCGGACATGAGATAGAACGTGCGATGCTAAATGGTCTCGACCGAAGGTGCCAAGAGTTGGACGGGCTGAAAACAGAAAGGAAGTGGTGCTGCGAACTTGATTTAGTGTCGAGATAAGAGCATTGGGTGCTGCCTTTGCTGAGAAGTTTGAGTGTTGAGCTGTATTCTCCAGTGGCGAAGAAAAATGGTGTTCGGCGCTACCTGCGATGGAAGTATGAGCAATGAAAGAAGGATTCTTTACTGATAATTGAAATGCACATTTGGCAGTGGAGAGATTACTGCAGATGGTAAATGTGATGTCGTGCTTGGAGTTACGAAGGTCATGGAACTGAGCTGGTTGTCATGGATGGAAGAGTTGCAGGCAAATGGTGGACAGTGGTGGCCACGAGAATTGGTTGGTCAATAGACACAGGAGGTGGTGGAGTGGATCTGCTGGTGGTATTGGGTTCTATGTAAATGAGTTTTGCGATCTAATTGAAGTCGAATTGCAGATGCAAAGAAGAGCCGTTACAACAAGTAATGGTTGTGTGGTTGATGGCCAGCTCGATTCCGGCGGGGTTTGTTCTCTGTGTATCAATAGAATTTGTTGGTTCTTGATGTTTGTGATGGCCGGTTTGTACTTGAACTTCCAGGCACTCGAATGGAAAGGCAGCAGCAAATCTAGGTGCTAATGCAGGTGATAATAATTAGACGCATTTTGAAATGACTAAGCTGCTGTTTCCGGTGAAGCAAGCTGTTCTAGCTGGTCAGAGAACAAGAATGTTGTTGGTCGTGGTAGAAGTAACAAGAGGAGTTCGTAATCGAAGTTGTCTGCGTGCACTCCATGAAACTGCAGATTGAAAGGTGAAGAGGCGAACCTGGCAGCAACTACGATTGGGAATGAAGATCAGATTTGGCATTAGGTGATTCTCAAGCTCTCTACGGCAGCAAGATCATTGGGGTTATGGAAGTAATGGGTTTAGCTTGGCAGCGGCGAGACAAGGGTTTTTGGTACTGGATTTGAGTGAGACTCGGTTATGTAGTGGCTTAGGTTTGAGATGGGTTTGGAGTTTCGTTCTTACATTCAATGGCAAGGAGCTGGTATCGCTGCCATGGTTGCTGTGATTGTGCTCGAGAGATTATTTCGAATGCGATATGCCTGAAAAGGAAGCTTCGAATCAGGAAGTAGAATGTGGAGTAGGTGGTTATGCCAGAGGGTATTAGCTGGTCACTGTTAGCTCGACGAAGGAAGAAGAGATGTATATGCCAGCTGAATTGGATTTCCATAGGGGTGTTGCTTCGAATGAAGACGAACTAGAATGTCTTTTTACTGCGTGTTTTAATTGATATTGGTGGTGACTGTGGGCCTAATTGCAGATCGTGTTTACATTAGTGGAGATGGAAAGCAAGCTACTGGTAGAAACTGACAGAAAGTAAAACGTGCTGCTGGGTCTAATTTCGGAAGTTGGTGTCAGTGTTTTGAATGGGCCTTTGGGAAATTATTGTACGGTCCATTTTGGGCTCTTGGAAAATGATCTGTTAGGTCTAGTCACTCTTGTCGCAAGACGTATATAGAGATGAGACAGAAATACATAGAGTGAGTGAGTTCTTTTGGGAAGACGGCCGCGGCACAGAGCCGTGAAGAGAAAGGGGTTTGGAGTTTTTCTTCTTAATTTTTGCTTAGCTATTTGATTTTAATCTTTTTATGGTTTTTTGTGAAATCCATGGCTAGCTAAAGCTATGTTAGGGTCTAGATAGAATCCAATTTTATATGCTTAATAATGAGTTGATTGATTAGTAGTTTTTCTTCTTTTGGCTTGGTATTCTATTGTTGATGTGATTTTCTAGATTATTTATGCTTTTGAAATTGATACTGCGTGCTTCGGTTAAATCCCTAGACGTGGTATGCAAGGATAGATAGGTAATGCTTTAGAATCACTACTCATGAAGCGAAGACAACTATAGCGGAGAAACAATATTTGAAAAAGCATGGAATATACTTTTAAAGATTAGTAGAGTTTGCATAATTAATTGGTGGAAACCGTAAATCCTAATAACCCACACTCGTTTTGTTTATCTTTAAATTGTTTATCATTTCATTTTGTTCCGAATTTCTAAAAATCTTTAAAACATTATCTTGTTGATTATTTAATTTTTGGTATTAGTTGGTAGAGTATTTCACACTCCCTGTGGGAACGAACCGCATTTGCTATCTATATTACTATTGACCTGTGCGCTTGCGGATATAACTGGGTTTCATTTAATCATTAATTTTGGTATTCTAAAATCTATACCAAGTTTTTGGCGCCGGTGCCGGGGAGTGGTAGAAAAATACTCACTAGTTGATATCATTGTATATAACTTATTTTTAATTTTTTTAAATAATTTATTTTTATTGTTCTTTTAGTTCTTTTTACGCAGTTTGTTTGATTTTTTTTTAGGTACTTTAGTCTGAAGTGCGGGCGAAAAGAAAGTATGCACTCGCAAGACATTTGCAAGAGCCACTTGGGAGATGCATTAGAGGTTTGCTTAGCTCATTTTGGGTATGATTTTGATGACAATAGTGTTATTTGTAAAGTCAATGCCTTGTAAGACTCTACACCGCTGTTAGACACTAATAAATGGAAACCCAAACTAGAACCTCTAGTTTTGTCCGAGTCTCGACTAGTTCCATCAGTCGAGGATGCTCCGACCTTGACCCATAAGCCATTAAGTTCTAAATTTTTTCGTCTTGATGATATTGATAATGAAACCGTTTTAGATGATAATGGGTCTATAAGTCGTGATATTATTACTCCATTGAGGCCTTGTTCAGAGAGTGCATTTGAGCCAACATATGTTTGTGTGCCCGACTTAACTGAATTTGAACCAATATCAGTCGTGGAAGTTATTTCCGCTGACTTAGAACCTGATTTAGGGAGTACAAAAACTGTTCAATTCTTAAAACAATCTTTACTAATTATCTGCGAACTTGATTTACTTCATATTCAAGGTTCGAATTATGTTTTAAATAAGATTGAATTCAATTTTATCTCTCTGGGTACTAATATTTCTTACTGCAGGCTCATGTTTATGACTAATCATATTAGTTGGGTTGATCCCCAACTCTTCAGGCTTTATATATATGATTCGCAGCTTACCTCGGGGTACCAACTTCACATTGTTTGAGAACGTGCTACTGGCAAGCAGTGAAACAAATACCTTTCGCTTTATGGGAGTCAACCCATCAGATTTGTTCCCTGCACTCTATCTTTTACTTTTATTGTATTTAAAAATTTCCCGCCTTAATTTTTACGCTGGATGACTCAATTACATTGAGGACAATATAATGTTTAAGTGTGGGGGTGTGGCACTTTCGTTAGGAATTTTTAATAATAATAAAAAAATGTTATGACGAGCTGTGTAGCGGGTCTAAAAAAAAATAATTAAAAGATGATCAGCTGTGTAGCGGGTTTAAAAAAAATATCATTATGATTTTTAGGGTTATGACCAGCTGTGTAGCGGGTCTTGTGTATGGTATTTGTCATGACCAGCTGTGTAGCGAGTCTTGGTATGGTATTTCAAATTTTCATTTTATGACCAGCTGTGTAGCGGGTCTAACTCTCTCTTATGATATGACAAGCTGTGTAGCGGGTCAATTCTTTGTTTTGCTCGAGGACTAGCAAAATATAAGTGTGGGGGTGTTGATAAGCACTTAAGTGCTACATTTTATACCCATATTTATACTAGCTAGGACTCGATATTTTAGTTACTAATACTATTTTAGTTTTTTTGTAGAAAGTACGAGTGAATTCGATCATCCGGCGAATAAACAACAAAATGTGAGACTTAATGGTCTTTGCGACGAAAATGGCCAAATGTGGTTGGCCTGGTATTTCCATATATCAGCAACCACAATGATCGAATAGGGTTGGCCTGGTATTTCAATATATCAGCAACCACTTGAGTTAATCATGGCACCAGATAAGTGACAATTCAATTGTTAAGCTAAAGATAACACATGGTCTCACCAACTGCTTACTTACATTTCACGGCCAGAGAGGATGATATTGAGAAGCAGAGTATTCTCTTGTTTACTACTTTCTTACGTATGAGTCAACTAAGAATTAATTAAAGAAGGGTTCACGCGGGATGTTGGAGTGCCTAGCACATTTGTGCAATCTTTTAGCAAAAGGAGTTCTTACTCCCTAGCTGCACAGCAAACAAGAAGGGTGTTGTAGTCAGTGAGAAGAAGAATGGAGCTGTGAACATACGGACTCAAGGCAGCGGAGATGCAGAAGATGCATGTTTGCAAACGGAAGGCAAGATGAAATTTCAGACAGTGATAAATGCTTGGCCGGACATGAGAAAGAAGGTGCGATGCTAAATAGTCTCGACCGAAGGTGCCAAGAGTTGGACGGGCTGAAAACAGAAAGGAAGTGGTGCTGCGAACTTGATTTAGTGTCGAGATAAGAGCATTGGGTTCTGCCTTTGCTGAGAAGTTTGAGTGTTGAGCTGTATTCTCCAGTGGAGAAGAAAAATGGCGTTCGGCGCTACCTGCGATGGAAGTATGAGCAATGCAAGAAGGATTCTTTACTGAGAATTGAAATGCACAGTTGGCAGTGGAGAGATTACTGCAGATGGTAAATGTGATGTTGTGACTGGAGTTACGAAGGTCATGGAACTGAGCTGGTTGTCATGGATGGAAGAGTTGCAGGCAAATGGTGGACAGTGGTGGCCACGAGAATTGGTTGGTCAATAGACACAGGAGGTGGTGGAGTGGATCTGCTGGTGGTATTGGGTTCTATGTAAATGAGTCTTGCGATCTAATTGAAGTCGAATTGCAGATGCAAAGAAGAGCCGTTACAACAAGTAATGGTTGTGTGGTTGATGGCCAGCTCGATTCCGGCGGGGTTTGTTATCTGTGTATCAATGGAATTTGTTGGTTATTGATGTTTGTGATGTCCGGTTTGTACTTGAACTTCCAGGAACTCGAATGGAAAGGCAGCAGCAAATCTAGGTGCTAATGCAGGTGATAATAATTAGACGCATTTTGAAATGACTAAGCTGATGTTTCCGGTGAAGCAAGCTGTTCTAGCTGGTCAGAGAACAAGAATGTTGTTGGTCGTGGTGGAAGTAACAAGAGGAGTTCGTAATCGAAGTTGTCTGCGTGCACTCCATGAAACTGCAGATTGAAAGGTGAAGATGCGTACCTGGCAGCAACTACGATTGTGAATGAAGATCAGATTTGGCATTAGGTGATTCTCAAGCTCTCTACGGCAGCAAGATCATTGGGGTTATGGAAGTAATGGGTTTAGCTTGGCAGCGGCGAGACAAGGGTTTTTGGTACTGGATTTGAGTGAGACTCGGTTATGTAGTGGCTTAGGTTTGAGATGGGTTTGGAGTTTCGTTCTTACATTCAATGGCAAGGAGCTGGTATCGCTGCCATGGTTGCTGTGATTGTGCTCGAGAGATTATTTCAAATACGAGATGCCTGAAAAGGAAGCTTCGAATCAGGAAGTAGAATGTGGAGTAGGTGGTTATGCCAGAGGGTATTAGCTGGTCACTGTTAGCTCGACGAAGGAAGAAGAGATATATATGCCAGCTGAATTGGATTTCCATAGGGGTGTTGCTTCGAATGAAGACGAACTGGAATGTCTTCTTACTGCGTGTTTTAATTGATGCTGGTGGTGACTGTGGGCCTAATTGCAGATCGTGTTTACATTAGTGGAGATGGAAAGCAAGCTACTGGTAGAAACTGACAGAAAGTAAAACGTGCTGCTGGGTCTAATTTCGGAAGTTGGTGTCAGTGTTTTGAATGGGCCTTTGGGAAATTATTGTACGGTCCATTTTGGGCTCTTGGAAAATGATCTGTTGGGTCTAATCACTCTTGTCGCAAGACGTATATAGAGATGAGACAGAAATACATAGAGTGAGGGAGTTCTTTTGGGAAGACGGCCGCGGCACAGAGCCCTGAAGAGAAAGGGGTTTGGAGTTTTTCTTCTTAATTTTTGCTTAGCTATTTGATTTTAATCTTTTTATGGTTTTTTGTGAAATCCATGGCTAGCTAAAGCTATGTTAGGGTCTAGGTAGAATCCAATTTTATATGCTTAATAATGAGTTGATTGATTAGTAGTTTTTCTTCTTTTGGCTTGGTATTCTATTGTTGATGTGATTTTCTAGATTATTTATGCTTTTGAATTGATACTGCGTGCTTCGGTTAAATCCCTAGACGTGGTATGCAAGGATAGATAGGTAATGCTTTAGAATCACTACTCATGAAGCGAAGACAACTATAGCGGAGAAACAATATTTGAAAAAGCATGGAATATACTTTTAAATATTAGTAGAGTTTGCATAATTAATTGGTGGAAAAAATCCTAATAACCCACACTCGTTTTGTTTATCTTTAAATTGTTTATCATTTAATTTTGTTCCGAAAATCCTTAAAACATTATCTTGTTGATTATTTAATTTTTGGTATTAGTTGGTAGAGTATTTCACACTCCCTGTGGGAACGAACCGCATTTGCTATCTATATTACTATTGACCTGTGCGCTTGCGGATATAACTGGGTTTCATTTAATCATTAATTTTGGTTATCTAAAATCTACATCAGTGTTCAATCTGGACTAGGTCCCGGGGTTTTTCTGCATTTGCGGTTTCCTCGTTAACAAAATTCTGGTGTATGTGTTATTTGTTTTCCGTATTATATTTTGTTATATAATTGAAATATCACAGGTTGTGCGTTAAGATCAATCAATTAGAATATCCAACCTTTGGTTGTTGATTTACATTGACTGACACTTGGACATTGGTATTTGGTACTGTTCAAGTTATTTCACATAATAATCAGTCTCACGGATTTCTATCTGTTCGATTTGCTGATTACATTGTGAAATAGAGATATTAGAACTCTTTGATATACTTTATTAAGATTGAGTCTAGTTGATTCTCTTGAAAGTATATTGGAGTTTGTCCATACAGATTGCTAATCGAAATATTGGGTGAGGTTTTTGTACCCCCGCTTTTTCAACCTTGATCAGTGTGAGATTGATTAGGGATCAACTACATTCCAGTCCGAAGTTAACTTGGAGTAGGCTAGTGTCCGTAGTGGATTAATACAGTGTGGTGTTCAAATCTGGACTAGGTCCCGGGTTTTTTCTGCATTTGCGGTTTCCTCGTTAACAAAATTTCTGGTGCATGTGTTACTTCTTTTCCGCATTATATTTTGTTATATAATAGAAACATCACAGGTTGTGCGTAGTTCAATCAATTAGAGAATCCAACTTTGGTTGTTGATTATATTGATTGACACTTAAACATTGGTCTTTGGTACCGTTCAAGTTGTTTCACATAATAATTAGGCTCACGTATTTCTATCAGTTTGATTTGCTGATTACATTGTGAAACATAGATACAACTCTTGGATATATTTCCATTGATTGAGTCTGATTGTCTAGTTGATTTTCTTGGAATTATATTGGAGTTTGTCCATACAGATTGCTAAGCGAAATATTGGGTGTGGTTATTAGATCCCCGCTTTTTAAATTGTTATCAGATCAGGCAAACACGTTTAAGACCTCATAAGTCTGTGTTTGTAGCGATCTGACTATACGGACAAAGGAACTATCTCTATAAACGTACCACCAGTCTTCGATTTCTCAAATTACTCATGGTGGGAAATTGTTATGCGTTCCTTTCTTCAAGCGCGTGATTTTCAAACATGGGTTTATGTTGTTAATGGATATGATCCTCCAATGGTTACAATGGACAGTGTATCTATTGTTAAGGATATTGGTAGATATGAACCTAACGAGATTCTCGCTGCAAAGTAAAATTCTGACGGTTTAAATGCTATCGTACATGCCATTACCCCAGATTTTCAGCACCATGTGACTACGTGCACAAATTCTAAAGATGTGTGGGATATCTTAGAAATTGTATTCGAAGGAAATTCCTCTGAGAAAGAAGCTAGGATTCAAAACCTATGTTCTGATTGGGAAAACCTTCGTATCGATGATGAAGGGTCATTTGAGGAGTTTAATCACAAAGTGTCTGAAATTGTTAATGCATCTTTTGCATTGGTAAGACTATTCCTGAAAAGGACATTGTGATGAAAATTCGAAGATCGTTGCCAGCCAAATACGATTTTAAGAAGCATGCCATCGTTGAAGGAAATAGCTTTGATACTCTTTCCAGAAATGCTCTTGTTGGGAAGCTAAAGATTTTTGATCTTGAGATATGTCAAAGAGAGAAATGTCACTTGTTAGGCAACCTGGTTGATGCATCTGATAGAAAATCTCGAAATCCTAAAATGATTGATACAAGGGATGAGAATTGCTTTAATTCAACTGTATCACTGTTCGTTCAACAGTTAAAGAGAACTCTTAGACAGAGTAAAAGAAAGTCTCAAAAGAAAGCACATCCAATCAATAAAAAGGATGGAAAAGTTCAGAAAAACTATGTTAATGGAACTTGTTCCAAGTGCTATATAAGTGTCCATGATACTGTCAAAATTCCCGATGAAAAAGTTAGTGAGTTAACTAAAGCATGGATGGAAACTCTTGACTATTGCCCTGAGGAAGATGTTCGTGATAGTTCTTTTAACTACTTTGGTGATAATCACACTTGTCATTCTAACAACTCTGATTATGCCATGATATACAATCCTACTTCTCCAGAAGAACTTCAACTGGAAAAGGAAGCCTTGATTAAAAGGATTGAAAGTATGGAATGTCAACTGCTTAATCTAAGACAAGAAATAGTTGTTTCTCGCAATTGTGATCCTACTAACAAATGTCGAAATTCTTCGATAATCTCTTTTAAATACTATCAACAAGTTACTCCTGATAATATGTCATTCTCATTTCACTTTGACAAAAAGGATGATACAAAAAAACACATGGGCATAACAAATGGTTTGTCTTCCGTGTGTGTGAATCAGGATCACCTGGAAACAGTGTGCACTAAGGATCAAGAAATTTTCTCCTCTACTAAACCATGTTTTCAGAAGAAGAAAAGGAAATCTCCTAAGAAACCTTCAAAAGAGATTTCCAAAGCCATTTATAGTTTGCGAAAATCGATAAACAAGGTATTCAGAGTTATGATGGAAAGAAAGGTTACTACTCGTGATCCTTCGTCCATGAAGAAAAATCAGAAACTAGAAATAACAAACACTTCATCCCCTCGTAAGAAACCATCCCGTCATGTTTTTGGTTGGGGAAATTACAATATGTAATAAGGTTTAAGATTGTTCTTGCTTTTCCCTTGAGAACGAGCCAAAATCTTCAAGAGGGCCTTAATGAAAAATCTCTGTTATTTTTAATTTGTTTCTATGTTTTGTTGCACGATTTTGTCTATTGTGCTAAGAGTCCGTTCTGTTCTTGAACGGTTTTTCTTATAAGACTTTTTCTTAGGGATATCCAAATTCTGTTAGGGTTTTGGTCAAAGGTCTTTTTGGAAATTTATCCCCTATCTTCCTTTCTTTTAAGGTGAAGATTTCTCCTTGATGAGAGCATTTCATTTATCTCTTTTGTCATGTCCTCATCTAGTCTTTCAAGCAATGAAAGTGATGTCTGGACTGTCCTTTTTCCCTCTAAGAAGGTTCGTTTCGATTCTTCTGAGAATGAGATGTACTCCGACAAACATGATTCCTCCCTTGATGGGAATCCTTCTGTCTCTCATTTTGATAAGCTCTCTTTAACCATGAACCTCGTCTTGGAACAAATACGTTCTTTGAAGAGGGAACTTGAATCTTCTTCCAAAAGACTTGAAGAAAAGATGGATAATCTTGAATCCAGGATTTATTTAATCGAAGATGAGCTTGATGAATATAGGGAATATGAGAAGAGTATTTAAAGTAAGTGAAATGTTATTTTATGAGTTGTTTTTTTTTCCCTAGGAAACTTCTTATGAGAATTTTTTCTTGTGTTTTAAGAAGGATAACTAGGGTTTGTAATAGCCATTATTGTGAGTACACATAGCTATTTCCAACGATTTTCATCTTGCGATGTTTTTAGATTTATTTATTTAAATTCTAAAGTTTAGTTGGAAGATGATTTTGCAGTATTAATCTTTATGGTTTCATATATTGCAACTTGTTACGGGATATGTGTGTTTGCGTCCGTGAACTATAATTGTCCCATATATGTCAAAAGTTAAGTCTTTCATATGTTATTATGCAAATATTGATAAAAGAGATGAACTTTTGACAACAAAAGTTAAGCCTATTACGTCATTATGCAAATATTGATGGAAGATAGGATGAACTTTTGTTTACAAAGATTAAGTCTATTATGTCTCTATGCAAATAGTGATGAAAGATATAATGAATCTTTTTTTATTCCGCAGTATGGGTCTTCCCTGATCCACATCTTTGTGTAAATATTGTGCGGCTCCGTAAGTTCTCTTATGTGAGCATTTCCGATTAAATTAATCATGGGTTCTCTTGTGGTTAATTTAATTGAGTATTTTGGATACAAATTCATGTTTCATGTGATTTGTTAATGTCCAAAGAAATCCTTCTTTTCTTGTAAAAGTAAGGTCGCTCTTGTTGTTCTTTTGGGAATGACATTTTATGGGGGAGAGTTCTTAATTGAACTTGTGCTTAATTGCCAAATCTTTGTGGGGAGTCCGGCTGTGCAATATTGTAGGGGTTATCTTGTATCTTTATAAAATCCTTGATGAATGAATTTAGTTTCGGCTATATTATTGCATCTAAACAAGTTGATTTGTTGTTCTCTTTTGGTCATGAAGTGTCTCTATAGAAATTTAATTAGGATCCCACTAGTTTTTGTACCTTTGCTAATTTTTATTGACAAAAAGGGGGAGAATTAATGTGTACTTCACACTACAAATACATATGGTTTACGGATCATTATGTAAGGGGCAGTGGTTTTCATGTAAGATGAAGTATTGACTAAGGGGTAGTGAGACATATTACCAAAGTATTGTTGTCAAAGTTGTGATACAATTGAACTTTGATGCTGTGTAATAATACTATGACACTGTATAACAATGATTGAGAGCAACTGTTTTCTCATTGTTATAACTACATATCTTCAACAACTATGATGTTGTGTAATAATACTATGACACTATATAATAATGATTGAGAACAACTGTTTTCTCATTGTTATCGCTACGGATCTTAGAAAACTATGATGCTGAGTTAAACACGTTTAGAATCATTGGAGTACTTGGAAGTGACGAAGATTTCGAGTAATGTTTAAGAACCAAGGAGATCAAGCATTTGGATGAGAAGCTACAAATTCTATCTATTTTGTATTCCATATGTATTGATAGTTTTGTCACTAAAATTGACAAAGGGGGACATTGTTAGAGCACTGCTCGGTCGAAATCGCAAGCGTTTCTATCTCAAGCTTGTTGTCAAGTTTAGTTGCCAAAACTATAAGTCTTGATTTCTAGTCTAATTATAGATAAGTCTCGATTAGGATATAAAGTGTAGTTGAGTATTAGACTTCACGGCGTTCATCGATTGAAGACGAAGAACTACTAAGGGGAGCTTGTGGAACTTCATCAACAAAAGATATGTGGAGACTTGAACTCATCTATCACTGAAAAGTCTATCTACTCTATCTCCTATTTGAGACAAAAGTCGTATGGCTATATAGACTTCTGTAGATGGGGAAAAACGATTTGCTGGTTTCTAAGGAATTGAGGAGACGACCGTACGGAGGAGACTCCTCGAACCGAGCGAAATGTTAAACCTCACACAGATGCACCGCTGCAAAGGGGGTGCTTTAGATTCGAGAGATCAATCTGTAATACTCCGGCCTAAATTAAGACAATGACCGTTCCAGAGTAAATTCGATCACAAGAGAGGATGGGTTGATCTGTAGGAGGGAAGCTGAGAAATGTGTGGAATCAATGGTAATCAAAGATTGTGGGTGTGTGAATTCTGAATATGATAAGCTCTGAGTGATTGAAATTGCTCAATTGAGAGTAGTTGCTCAATCGATGAATTGATGATCTCGTGTTGTCAGTTTGATGTGAGATTGATGATACCGATGATGCCGATGATTCAATCATGATTCAGAGACTTATTTATATTGCTGGAATTTTAGACACCATGATTCTATGAAGTGTGACAGTTGATGGAATCAAGAAGTGTGTAAATGGAGATCGTGTTTGAAACCAGTTGCTCAACGTGTGGAGACTTGGTCGATTTTCCACCCACTACCTCGTGAATTCCTTCAACTGATTGCACGACTTGCTCACATTCCATCGTGTGTTTGAACACACGTGTCGTAGACCGCCAGACCAAAACCCTAAGTGATATCCCCCCAAGTGACACGATTGACGTCTCGTGGTATGTTAGTCAATTTATGACTTCGTGGTTTGATGGGACGATGAGTCCATGTAGTTGCTGAGTTGAACATGATGTTCTGAAACACATGAATTGAACATGTCATGAGACAGAGGTATAGTTCTTACGATGAAGTGAGCAAGTATTTCTCATTCGATGGATCGTTGAGATTGTTGAACCAATATTCCTTGGTTTGAGAAAATATTTATCATCTGAGCAAGTGTTGCTCATGTGATGAATTGTTGAATATTTGATCGTCTGAGCATGTGTTGCTCATCTGATGGATTATTGGTACCAAAAATATTAATTAGAATACTGGTCGTTGAACCGAGCATAATTAATAAAATTAATGACCATGAGGTCGTCGTAAAATTATTAAGGTTGGAATCTGGAATGATGATCCTTGGATTCAGAAACCCTAATTTGATCTATTGATGATCAATTCATGGTTCGTCAGAAGTTTAACCATGGGACGAAGGAGGGAGCGACTTCATGGGACCGTGGATCAACCATGTAGTGTCCATATGCTCACGTGAGCAAATACAAAGAACTCCTGAAGAGTTGACGATTTTTTGGTGCAAGAATGATTAAATGCTGGCTTAATCATTTATTCAAAATACTCGTCTGAGCCTTAGGTGAGAAAACCTAATTAATTACGACGAGGCGAGGGACCGACCATGGGGTCATGAAACCGTCCCTGGGTTGTCACGTGACCGCCTGACGATCGCTTCATGAAAATCCAAAGTGTTTGGAAGTGTTTTGGACCTAATACGAGCAATTGTGCAAATTAGGTCAAAACTGTGAAAATTGATGGGACCGGCTTCCGTGAGCCAAAGAGTCAATCTTGGTCGGTCAAGATAGCGTGCTCGTGTCCCTAAGGCGTCCGCATCTTAGTCCTGAGAATTTTGATATTTTCTGGCGTGCAATTGAGCATCCATTCGAGAAAATATGCCAAAATTAGGGTTTCGACGAAACTGAGGAAAACACCATGAGATGATGAAAAATAGTATTAAAATAAGGAATGGGGAGGCGTGGGATAGCCGTGGTCAAGGCATGGTCGGCCGGTCGTGACCACGGTCCTGTGGTGCCTTTTCCTTAATTTTATAATATTTTCATGATTTTATGAAAAATTCATGAATTTTGAGAAATTTGATGAATTTAGGGAGTTTCCATGAATTGAATGAGTTTTCATGAGTTCATGGAAGCAAAATATTAAAATAATAAAAAAAACACGGCCTGTGGGACCATGGAGGCATGGCCGTCCGACTTTGGACCGGTCCCACGAGTTTTTCATAATTTTTTAATATTTTTAGGTATTTTTGATGATTTGAGGGAATTTTTCCTAATTTGAGAGAAATACCATAAAATCAAGGAATTTGATGAATTCAAGGAAAAATAGGATAAATAATAATAAAATAATAAAGCAAAGGGCGTGTGGGACCGGCTAGGGCGTGGTCGGCCGGCTAGTGGCCCGGTCCCACAAGTTTTTTCATAATTTTATTTTATTTATTATTATATGATGATTTGTGCAAAAATACCATGAAATCAAGGAATTTTTTCATGAAATTAGAGAAATAATAATAATAAAATAATAAGGAACCGTGGGGTGTGGGGCCGGTTGGGACCAAGGCATGGCCGGTTGGCCAATGGTCATGCCCCACACTCCTTTCCTTAATTTTATATTATTTTTTATGGATTTATGGAAGTACCATGAAACCGAGGAGTTTCCTCGAGACGAAGGAGATTTGATAAAATGAGAGAATTTTCATCAAATCATGGAAAATAATAAAAATGCATTAAAAATATAAAACTGGCGTGGGATTGACCATGACATGGTCGGTCGGTCGTGCGTCCGTGCTCCCAGCACCCTGGTCAATATTTTTAATTATTTATTATTTTCTTCTCTATTTTGTATAGGTTCATCGTTTCGTTGTATTTTTGAAATACTCGTTCGTCCGGTGACTGTTAGTGTATCGTCGTTGAATACACCTTCACCATTTGAATCGGGGCTTACTTAGAGGTAGCTCAGACTCCCGTTGTTGATTATTTATTACTAATTGTGGAATTCGGTGGAGAATAATTCACAAAACTGAGCAATAAGATGTTTATTATTAATTCATAGGATCAGCTGAGGATTCGACTAGGAATTCAGAATAATAAAGTGAGCATTACCATTCCATGGGAACGTAGATTCGACCATAGAATCGGAGTAATTAAGATTTATCTATTACCATTTATGAGACCAGTTGTGGATTCAATCATGAAATCGGAGTAATGAGATAATATAGTTATTGCTATTCTATGAGATCAAGCTGTGGATTCGATCATAGAATCAGAACAATTGTTATTGCCATTCTATGGGACCAGTCGTGGATTCGACCATGGAATAGGAGCAATTGTAATTAGGAATAATTAACTTTGTGGCTTTATACTAGTAGAGCAAGATGTCTAGGATCATTAATTATCCCGATATGAGCTTGTCGGTAAGTCATATCATTTATATAGTCAGGGTAAACTCGTTGTTTGTTCCTGAAGATGTTATCGCTCTATACTAGCAGAGCAACCTGTCTAGGATCCGTCCATCTCGTGATACTGTATAGAAATAATCACTGAAAGTATTCAGTATTCATGAGATATGCCGTTGTCCAGTCGTGAGACTACATATCTACATGTACTCTGAGAGAAAGTACTCTCCGTTGAGAATTCGATGAGAGACCCGTGTCTCTATACTCACGTCTGATTGCTGAATCAGAGCTTCGTATAATTATGAGTTTACGATTTTAGCCTTTGTCGAAAATCCACCATCTACAACTTCAATTATACACATTTGATATTTCGAGCTGAGTTTAACTCGCTTACATATTTCTCGAAATATGTGTTGGTAAGCTTTCGCTTTAACCAAGTTCATCTTATACACTTGACGAAAGTCAAAAGATGACCATGTGAAAATCTCCTGGTAACATCATACATGATTTGTGTGAGACAGTCATTTGATGTAGACTCGGAATGCTTCGTATTGATCATTCAATCACTTGAAAATTGCTTTGAAGCTAATAGTTTGTGGGAGACATCTATTCCCGTCTTCCAAGCATGTTTCAATGGTTGAAATGAGAGTTTAAAACAATTGGATTTAAGCATAGTGTGCATACTTTCATATATGTAATCCATGTTCGGGAACCATGGTATGCATACCCGTACGCGTACTGGTTGGTTTGAGAAGTCCGGGAACCAGGTATGCGAACCGGTACGCGTACTGGCGTAAGGTTCAGGTCCGGAAATTTCTGTTGAGTTTGGATGGCATGTGTACCAGTTCGCGTACTGGCGAAACCCAAACTTGGTCCGGCTACTTAGGTACGCATACCCGTATGCATACCTTAGTGGATGTTGTTCTAAAATCAGTTTGTTCATGAACTAATACATTTATATAATAAGCAATGTAATCTTTTGAAAACCATGGCTATAATGTTCATGACTTGATTCGAGTGAATCAAAATCGATTTTCCTTCAATTGTATTTTGTATATTTCTATGAGAATATAAACAATTGAACAACTCTAGAACTAGTTTCATTTGAGTCATTTGAACTAGTTATGATTAAGATGAATGAGGTTGATATGAAAGTGTTCATATGCTAATTTCGATTAACTAATGTTGAGCCAACAAAGTGTACACGTTTAGGTACGGTTACTCATATCTAAATGAAGTCACTTTTCATTAGTGTGTAACAAGCTAAGTTCGATCTAACGGTTGAAAGATATTATCTTGAGTCTAATCGGGTTTTCATCTAACGGTGAATATTGAATGCTTTGTTACCAAGGTAACATTGATCACAAACCCTGATTTTAAGACTATATAAAGCAGAACTTAGCAACTGGAAAACTGAATCCCCACACCTCCTTGTGATACTAGTTGCGACTAGAGTCGATTCTCCTTTAACCTTAGGTTTTTAACGAAACCCTATAGGTTCAAGACTTGAAGACTTCATTGAGATTGTGAATCCAGACCCAACTATTTTCTCTGTAGTTGCGTGATCTGATCTTGGATTTTTTATCGTATTGAGTACTATCTTCTCTAAGATTGGCTCGAGATTTATTCTCCGATAGGCAAGATAAAAAGTAGTCACAAACATCTTCGTCTCATCTTGATTCCACAATATCTTGTTTCGCTACCATATGATTAAGATTATTTTGAGGTGATTGATATTACTAGGTTGTTCTTAGGGAATATAAAACCGATGTATCAATTGGTTCCTGCGCATCTTGATTTATCAAAAGACGGAAGAAAACTCATAGGTTTATCTGTAGGAGACAAATTTATTTATACAATAGAATTTTCTGTGTGAGACAAATTTGTTTATCAAGTCTTCGACTTTGGGTCGTAGCAACTCTTAGTTGTGGGTGAGATCAGCTAAGGGAATCAAGTGCGCAGAGTCCTGCTGGGATTCAGAGGCGTAAGGAACACATCTGTACCTTGATCAGTGTGATATTGATTAGGTCTCAACTACATTTCATCCCGAAGTTAATTTGGAGTAGGCTAGTGTCTGTAGCGGCTTAGTACAGTATGGTGTTCAAATCTGGACTAGGTCCCGAGGTTTTTCTGCATTTGCGGTTTCCTCGTTAACAAAATTTCTGGTGTCTGTGTTATTTCTTTTCCGCATTATATTTTGTTATATTATAGAAATATCACAGGTTGTGTGTAGTTCAATCAATTAGAGAATCCAACCTTTGGTTGTTGATTATATTGATTGACACTTGAACATTGGTCTTTGGTACCGTTCAAGTTGTTTCACATAATAATCAGGCTCACAGATTTCTATCTGTTTGATTTGATGATTACATTGTCAAACAGAGATACAACTCTTGGATATATTTCCATTGATTGAGTCTGACTTTCTAGTTGATTCTCTTGGAATTATATTGGAGTTTGTCCATACAGACGAAATATTGGGTGTGGTTGTTAGACCCCCGCTTTTTCAGACTTAGAGTATGAAGATGAAGATACTTTTAATGGAACCTTAGAAAAGATACTTAGTATTCAAATTTGTAACAGGGAGAGGTTATGCTTTTTTCATCCTGAAATAGATGCTAACAAAATCATGGAGAACAACCAGAGAGTTTTCCGTTACAGATCTTGGGGATAAAATCTACAAAGTAAGATTTGAAAAATTTTGTGACATGGAAGCTATAATCAGAAGCATACCGTGGGCTGTAAATAATGAGCTAATGGTTATAGAAAGATACGATGGATATCTTCTCCCAAAAGAGTATGAATTTATATATGTCTGGTTATGTATTCAGATCCATGAGTTGCCTATTAATATGCTTAATAGTGAAAATATAACTAGTATGGCAAAGTAATTTGACCCTCAAGACATACCTGAAGCAGATACAACCAAATGGGGGAAATATGCAAGAGTTAGAGTAAAAATTGATACCACTAATCCGTTAACAAAGGATATGAAGTTCACTCTTGCATCTAAGAAAATTCGGTTGGATAAATTCATATATGAGAAACTACCCAGGTTATGTAGTTATTGTGGATTATTTGGTTATCACTAGTACAAAAATGTCCTTTAGCCACGCCAAATATAAATTTGCCTGTCACGCCTTTTTGGTTTTGGCGTGTCTATAGGGTATATTTCTACCCTATATACACGCAATGTTCAATGGGCGTGTTCATATAAGTGCTTTCAGCCACGCCAGGGCTACTAGCATGTCAAAATTTCAACCGTTTAGTCACGTTAACTTCAAATTTTTGATTGGGGTGTTTATAGACCAGTCTATGGCCACATTAGGTATTGGCCGTGTTTATAGACCAGTTTATGGCCACATTAGGGAGTTGTGGCGTGTTCAAAAGGTTAGTCACTCCATTTAAGGTGTGGTTTTAAAGTTGGTTCATTAGACACGCCAGTATATGCGTGTCCATAGTGTACGATTGATTGACACGCCAAATTCAAAGTGTGGCCAAAAAGTTCTTCTTTGGACACGCCGGTATATGTATGTCCATAGTGTACGATTTATAGACACGCCAATATATCGTGTCCATGGTGTAGGATATATAGACACGCCAAGTTGAAAGTGTGGCCAAAAAGTTCTTCTTTGGACACGCTAGTATATGTGTGTCCATAATGTGCATTCTAAAGACACACCGGTTTTATAGCGTGGCTAAAAAGTTCGTTTTGAAAAAATTAATAAAAATCTTTCGCCCATATTCAAACGCATGACCTCGAAGATTTAGATAACGTACCAATCCACCAAGCTTGCCATCTTTAGATGTTTATGATTAGTGTTTTGAAAATACTAGATTGGTTGAACTACTCAACATTTAAATAAACACACCAAGTTGAAAGTGTGGCCAAAAAGTTCTTCTTTGGACATGCTAGTATATGTGTGTCCATAGTGTGCGTTCTATAGACTCGCCGGTTTTATAGCGTGGCTAAAAAGTTCGTTTTGAAAAAATTAATAAAAATCTTTCGCCCATATTCGAACGCATGACCTCAAAGGATTTAGATAACGTACCTATCCACCAAGCTGCCCATCTTTAGATGTTTTTGGTTAGTGATTTGAAAAAACTAGATTGGTTGAACTACTCAACATTTAAATAAACACGCCAAGTTGAAAGTGTGGCCAAAAAGTACACCCAAAACCCTCAAGACTAATTCCCTAGCTTTCTCTGGAATAGATTCTGACTTGCATGTTCTGCAAGTTATTGGGTTCTCCAAAACTATTTCTGCAAATCTTCTAAACACCTATAATCAAAATTTCTTTAGTAATCCGTTGCATTGGAATGTTATAAATAACTTGGGAGTCTGCAATTTGGTTTCTAAAAGATCCTACTCCTGGACTATGTGTGCTATCAAAATTTCCTCTCAGCTACCACACTGCATTTCTGGTAAGATTTTTCATTGTTCTCTCAAGCATTCCTCTACTAGTATGTTATTCTATCTCTATAACTTCAAAGTTGCCTATGCTACCAGTTGGAGTAGTTCATATGAATGCCCAGATAAAACTATTAACCCCATAAAACAATTTCAAACCTTCATGATTACGAGAAAATTTTCAAAGGTGTCTAGTTTTCTTTAGTTATTCTCAAAAATGTTATAAATTACCAAAAATGTTTGAATATGTGTAGTTGCAGGAAATCCTACACTACACCCCTCATATGATTTCATTAATACTCAACTCATTTTTAGGTTTACAATCTTAATTTTATTGATGAATCTTTGAATATTCTTACAAGAAAAGATAAAGGAATCAAGAATAACCTCTGCTCTAGACTTTCTCTCTCCTATTTACTTGTTTCTTACTCAGAAAAAGATCTCTCATTTCCTTTACAACTGAACGACTATTTATAGGGAAGTACATAGTGGATGACAGCTAATCTGTCCTTTATTTTCGGATATAGCTTGCGACATTCTCGCAACCTTACTAATGTTAATCTCGCAAACTCTCTAATTTTCGCAGAATCATCACATCTTTCTCATGATTTTAGCTGATGTCGTTTATTATATCATTTCTGAAATTGTTCTGCGACGCTGTTGTGTTGTGTTATTGATAATTTCGCTAAAATATTATTGCTGCGAGATTCTGATCCTACATCTTTCCTCTTCTCATATCTTCTCTGCAAAGTAGAGAATGATGTGAGAAATTTCGCATCTGTTCCTCTCTTCATATTCTGCATTTATCACACGTACTCTTTCTTCCATCCGTTTCTTGACACGTCTTCTGTAACCGCTGCTTTTCAACCGCTCATGTCTTTTCGTCTTAATGGTGTTTATTTCTTCGAGTAAAAAATCTTCCTTATATATTCTTCTTACTCTTCTTTTCACTTTCTTTTTACTTTCTCTTCTCTTTTAATTCTCTCATCTCTGCAACTCAATTGTTCTTCCGTAAATTCCGCTACTGTAGTTCTTCCTTCTTCAATCTTCTTACTTTTTATTCATTCCCATACTCTATATTCAAATACGCCTCCAAGTGGCCATAAACATGAGAAAAACTTAAAAGATGTCCAAAAAGATCTTGCAGAGAAAGGTTTCATACTTTCTACCATTCCTGGTGAAAGTGCCAAATCAATTCTTTCTATCAAACTTTTTTCTGATCAATATTGTGATGATCAATCAATCATAATTTCGCTAGGTCAAATTCTCGCAGGTCTCCACATTCCTCTTTACGACTCAAATATCCCTCTGTTCTATGAAATTCTTGCTCATTCGGGATTTTCGCGAGCTATCTTCCAGTTGAGTGGGGATTGCATCCGTCTGATGCTAGAGTTCCCTAATCGTGGTGCTGGTAAAGGATCTCTGTACTCCAAAGAACTTAGGGATCTTAAATTCGCAGACTTAGAAATAATTGCTGAGAAATATACAGTAGCGAGCTTCTTTGAAAATTATGAATTGATCTCCATGAAGAAAAAGAATACTCGCTGGGGTATTCGTTTGAAAAGGAAAGATAACATTGATGAAGCGAAAATACTTATGCAAGATATTGATTGGCATTCTGGTAAGAACACAACTCCTCGCCAATCCAAAGATGATAAATGGTGTGTTTTTCCCTTGATGCTAACAGGGCCTTATATTGTTGGATCAAATATTCTTCCTGAGAATCTCGCTACCTATCAACCTTGGGTATTCTCTTGGACCGAGAAGGAGAAAGAGGTATGTTTCTTCCAGTTTTGCTCACTTTATATTTCTTTATTTGTCTTTATTCTTTTGTTCGTTGACCTTTGCGATATTCTACAGATCCAAAAACTGAAAGATAGTTATAACATGACTGGGAGGGCTAGTACCTTGTTAGCTCTTCGCTCATATACAGATGAGGAAAGAAATTTTTCTCTTATTATTTTAAACAGTATACTATTGTTTACCTTTCTTATTTCTATCTGTGTGTGAAGATTATTGCTGAAATAGAAGAACCTGCCGATGTTGCGAAGACTGGTAATAAAGGCAAAGGTGCTCTTCGCAGGAAAAATCAACTGTTCCTCCTTCAAAGAAAAGGAAAGTCCGTTCTTCTTCTCCTTCAAATATTCCTTCTCATGAAAATTCTGAAAGTGACAAGGATGATGAGGATAATGATGACCTTGCCGCAAGTGAAGATTTTCCACCTGAATCTTCTATGGCTAAGCTCTCTGGCCTCTTTTATGATTCTCTGCAAGGAATGGGAGATAACCAATTCGCTAATACCTGCAAAGATCTAGCTACAATTTGCGATGTCCCTTTACTGGATGGTGATAATTCTCTTCGTGGAGTTTCTAGATCAGTGACTCCCGACTTCTTGCATTCTCTTAATTTCCTGGTATACTTTCATGCTTTTACTTCTTCATTGTCATAGATCAAAATCGCTTTCTATATTAACATTTTTTATATTTTCTCGCAGTCTGGAAAAGCTTCTTTCGCTGTTTCCTCAGATCTAGAGAGGAGACGCGAAAATCTTGAAAAGAAGAATCTTCAATTTCGCAAAAAGAATGAATAATTGGAAGCTGAAGCCAAATGTCTTCGCGAAAAACAGACAACTAGAAATTGATTCTTCTTCGTATAAGAACAAAATCTCTAGTCTTCAGCAAGATAATAATCAGCTTTATGGTATGTTACTTTTTTCCTTTCCCTTCATTCATTTATCATGTTGTTTTATCTTATTTAAATGATCCTTTTTGCAGACATTTATGGTATTTCTGATGAAGCTACCCTTCTTCGTTCATTTTCTAATGCCTTGGATAATGATACCCTTCTTGAGCGTCTTAATAATTCTTTAAATAGTTTCTCAAATGATAGAATTTCATCTCTTTCTCTAGATGAACTTAGATCCAAATTTCGCCTCTTAGAAATTGACCATAGATCTAGTTTAGGCTTGGCCAACCGATTTAAGCGTCTCCTCCTTAATTCTAAAGAGAAAATCAATGAGTTGAGAACCAAAATTAGCGGTCTTATAGATGATAAGGATCGTATCTCTGATCAAGGTTCTAAGGCTTTGGCGATATTCCAAGAGACCCTTCTTGAAGTTCAACTTGAACGAGATGAGGCTAACCGCAAAAACATCGAGCTCTGCGAAAGGGAAAACCAAATTCGTTCTCGTCTTCTTATAAGTAATGAGGATGAATTTGTTTGGGCTGCGAAAATATTAGATGATGCCTAAAAAGATTTAGGTGTAAATGTTAGTGCCCAAGTTGAGCATACAACCTTGATTAGAGATATGATTTCTGACAGAGAAGGTTATTAACTGCTCTTTTTTACTAATCTTTTGCTTCTTATGAATTTTCATCAAGTTAATAATTGATTGTCTTTTGCTCGTAGATTCTGAAAGTAGATATCGTGAAAAGATTGAGGAACTCGAAGCTGAAAAGGAGGAACTCGCAAAGAATCTTTCTTCTCGCAACGACAAGTATTCTAGATTAAAGAATCAAATCAAGATCACTGTTGTGAATTTTAAGAATGATGTTATGCATTTTCGCAATCAAACTATCCAAATGGTTTGTGACGACCATAATATCCCTCATTATGATTATCCTTGTCTCTTGGAAGAGATCCCACAGAATACTCCCAGTCTGATTATTTCTGATAGCGAAGCTGATGGTGAAGAATCTGATGATGATGAAGGTTCTGATGGTGATGAAGATTATGACGCAGACGAAGAAGGGAACAAGTCTGATGAATATGATGAAGTATCAACTAAGAAGTGATCTTTGTTTCTTTCTTTGAGCCTCTTTAATACTTGTACATTTATTTCTTCTCTCTGTATATTTGTATTTCTTTCATTTTGACTTGCATTCATTAAAACAATTCTTCCTTGCAATACAGTTAATCAATATAATCACTAATTTTTGAATTTTTGTGTAAATCTATCATATGGAGACAAATAACATTTTCTAATTTCATTCGTTCCCATACTTGCCTCTGTTAATCGTATCCAAATGAGAGATTTTATAAATTTTTCTTATTTTGTGCCTCAATTTCGCAGTTAATTATGTATAATTTCGCAATCTTATGCGAAGTTAATTCTGATTATTTTCAAAATCTCATTCCTGTGTGGTCTTATTTTTCCTTCCTAATTAAAGGTCTTATTATGCCACCTCTTGTCATTGCGACAAAATCGCAGGACGTCCTTGCACTTTCATGCAAAAACCCATTGATCTTGCGTTAACTTTTTTCTTTTGTATTGTGGCCTCTTCAGGAACGTTGCGACAATATGACAGGCCTAAATATTCTTGCGAAAATAAAGCCCCATGACATTTCCGTCGTGCGACGAAATCGCAGGACGTCTTCGCACTTTCATGCGAAAACCCATAGATCTCGTCTTATCTTTTTCTTTTGTATTATTGCCTCTTCAGGATTGCTGCACAAATATGACAAGCCTTAATACCCTTGCGAATAAAAAGCCTCATGACATTTGCGTCTTAAGACACTTATCATCTCCCTAATGGAGGGTGCCGCCCTTATCTCCCCCCTGGTTTCCCCTTCAAGGAGGCGTACTTCTACCATACAAGGTTAGCTCCTCCCATCCAGTCTTAACAACAATCAGTTGTTTTCGCAACCTCTTATCCCTTTTACCTATAGGGTTTATGGTTACGAGACTGCACCCTAAGTGGGGTTTTCTTCAGGCCGAGTGCAGTATAAGCCAAGACTTGTCAAGAATGGAAAAGTACGCTTCAAACGTCCCCGGCACTCTTAACTCAACCGTGTACCTCGGCGCCTTGATCAGATCTGCACTCCTTGGGAGAGTTGTTATTACCTTAGTCGCCCAACCTAAGTCATATGCTTAAGCTGAGAATCCAAGGTGCCTCTCCCGGATGGGCTTTATTGACCCCAAATCTCCATGACTCAGGTTCCGGTGGCGGTGTAGCCTTTCCCTGAGCCATGCAACAGGTACCCCCTTATATGACGTACTTTAGGTCTTACATTTGCCTCTTGCGAAATTGTATTCGCGAACTAGGGTGTACGCCATAAAGGTTCGCCCCTTTCTCTTTTGTCATTTTTCTCTGATTGTCTTCTGTAAAATTCATTATCTCTGCGAGAGTCTCGCATATCATCATATTGTATTTGCATTTTGCAATCTCAATTTTGTCATTCAATAAAATGTATTCTTGAGAATTTTACTTATTGCGAGAATGTCGCAACAACTTAATCATTCATACATTTCTTGTTTTTATTACTTTTGCCATCCCCTGCTTCTTTATTATTTTTTGCTACTGCTTCCTTGGTAGTGGTATTTTCATCATTTTTATTCTGAGCTAGCATTAGTTTTGCAACATTTCTTCTTATTTTCTTTCGATTGCATCTACCATCAACCTCTCACTTCCTTGTGTCTCTTTGATTTTGTGTCGCCAATTTTCTTTCTTGTTTGCTCTTCCTTCGCAAGATTCTATCTCAGTTTCGTAACACCTCTTTCCTTCAACCCAATCTCCCTTTATAATTCCTACACCATTGGGGTGAGGGAATTTGATGCACTGGTGGAAAGTTGAAGCTACACCTAGAATCCCATGTAACCAAGGTCGACCAATTAATGCATTGTAGGGTGATTCTACATCAACGACACAGAATAAGATTTCAGAAGATATTCCCTTCAATGGAATTCGTGTAGTAACCTCCTCTTTAGGCTTGTTAGAAATACCATTAAAACCATATATCTTATATGTTGATGGTATAAGATCATCATCTCTTCCTCCCATAGCTTTATAAGTATGAAAAAATAAGATGTTCACAGAGCTTCCAGTATCGATTAGATTTCTATTAATTGCCCATGAATCTTCAGCT
The DNA here is from genome assembly GCF_003573695.1 of Papaver somniferum. NCBI lineage: Eukaryota > Viridiplantae > Streptophyta > Magnoliopsida > Ranunculales > Papaveraceae > Papaver > Papaver somniferum. The sequence goes on along the minus strand of NC_039360.1, from coordinate 88,289,902 downwards.
TCATCATCCTAATCTTCTTTCGGTTTTGGATTAATTTCTAATTTTACTACCAATGGATTATCATGTAACTCTTCACCTTCAGGGATTTCTTCCGCGGTAAAAGAAATGATCTGTTTCTGCCATTCCTTTAGTGGCGAGATTTTCGCAATATTCATAACTTCTCTTCCATCATTATATCTTGCGAACACTCTACTTAAATCATTGTCATGAAAATCTTCAATTGTCTTGTATGAATGTACGATAGAGTGACATAATAGATTCTTTGCTTTTGCACCAACTTCTATGAAGAATGTTTCCTTCTTTTTCATCGTGTTTACTTTGTGATGCTCTGGTGGTGGTGGCAATGGTTGAGATTGTGGGTGCCCTACCAAAAAGTGGTTTAGTTTTCCTTGATCTATCGTTCTCAGAATAATTCTTTTTACATTTCTGCAATCATTTGTTGTATGTCCATGAAAATGATGATAAGAACAAAACTCATGGCTTCTGTGGTTTGGAGGTGGTTCCGTTCCCATGTTCCATGGTGTTGGTATATTCTCCATCAAAATTATAGCTTCCCATATTTTCTCCACACTTGCATTTAGAGGTGGCATCTTGATTTCTTCCCATACTACCTTGTGACCTCCTTGTCCTCTATTATAGTTTTGTCTTTATCCTACATAAGTTTCTTGTGGTTGATCGAGTCTTTGAATCTTGTTATTTCCACCACGATTGTAGAGATTTCTTTCTCTTTCATACTCCTCTTGATCTCGGCTTCCCATAGCCACTAGTTTCTGTTGATTGTTACACGTCACCTTCTCTTGTTGTACTTGCGAAGTATTCGCTACTGTGTTTATTAGCTTGGGTAATAAGCTTGTATTCGTTGTTTGTGAGATGGTTTTCGCAACTGGATATGATTCCATTTCATTTTGCGTTTCCTCTAGAGCAATGTATTCTTCTTGAAGTTCTCGCAATTCAGTCATTGTGATCGTATTCTTGAATCTGAAAATTTGGACATACAATAGGTTTGTTGCAAACATAGCATTGATAAATAATAATATAAGATATCTCTCATCTACACGGACAGCCATTTCACTACACATAGTTCTCCATCTTTTAGTCAGGTGCTTCAAACTTTCGCCAATCCTCTGTTTTAATCCAAACACATCTTCTATACCAGGTCACGAAGAATTATTACTTATATATTCCCATAGGAATGTAGTCTGCAAATGATTGAAGGATGTTATTGTATTCTTTGGTAGACCTTCGAACCATTTTAACGCCTCCCCTGTTAAGATGGATGCGAAATACTTGCATAATACAACATCATAATTTTCCCATTGCAACATGCACCTCACGTAGGCTTTAATGTGTTGAATTGCACAAGTTGTTCCATCAAAAATGCTGGTTAATGCGGGTAAATTGCGTTTCGGTGGAATTCCTCCTAATTGTACTTCCCTTGTGAATGGAGTTTTTGCAGCTTCTTCTATAGCTTCATCCAATTGTCTTCTGCCTACTTCTCCTCTATTATTTAGCATTCTTCTCATTTCTTCTAATTCTTTCAAGATTTGTTTATTTACACCTGAATTTTGATCCATTGGTCTTTTTAATTTCGCCTCTCTTCTTCTACGTTCATGTCTTTCTTCTCTCGCGAAATTTTGCATTTCTTCTTCATTATCTTCATCTCGTCTTCTTCTGCGAGTTTCTTCTTCATCTCTATCTTGAATTCGCAAATGATTATGTCTCTCATTTCCCCCTTCATGATTTTGTTCATTTCTTATTAATTCCATTCGCTGCCTTTCAGCCATCCTCTTTATTCTGTCGTGCTCTTCATTGATATTACCGTTATTCCGGTTTTGTGTACACCTTCTTTCTCGATTGTCGTGATTGTTCTGGCGAATTGTCTCCTGAAGCTCTTTTTCTTCCATTTCCGCTCTCAATCTTTCACGTTCGCAAATTAAACGTACTTGTTCGGCATAATGTCTTTCAATTTCTTCTTCAATCGTCTGTTGATTTCTTTGAGTTTCTCTTTCATGTAAATTCTTCTTCCTTCCTCTCGATTTCCTTCGCCATCTTGGTCATTTCGTCCCTGACGTTGTCCGTTCTCTTGATTTCTACCATTTTTCCCATCATCAAAAGTTTCATTTTGTGGAACGTAACGATCATCAGCTCTTTCTCTATTTTCGCGATATTCTTCATTAGGATTTGATATTTCTTCTTGAATATTGTTTCCAGCATTAATTGTGGGTGAGTTTCGCCTCATTTCTCTTCTAGTCGATCTTGAATATGATTTTGTAATACTTCTCGATTTTCTACTCTGTAGTCTTATATTTTCCATCCTCAATTCGTGATTTTGCCTTGTTAGATTTGCACGTTCTTCTGCCTCAGCTCTTCTTTCTTCATGTATTCTTCGTCTCAACGTTTCTAATGCTCCAATTTCCTCATCTCCATGAATTATTCCTTCATCTGCTTCTTGATTTCTCTCTACCTGTTTATGGTTTCTGGTTTGTTGCTCTTCTTCTACTTCTTCTGCCGAATTTGATTTCCAAGTGTGTATACTCACCCTATCATAATCTGTATTCCTCCCTTGTACTAGTGTTTGTTGAATTGGTGGTTGAATTTTATTTTCTCTATTACTTCTCATTCTTGTAGATTCTCCCATTTCACTTCTTTCTCTCCCAATAATTCTCTTGCTTCTTCTAACAGTAGTTGGTTGTTCGGATGTATTTCTTCTTCTAGCCATTTCTTCAATGTTAACAAAATGCAAGAAATTATGTAAAATTCTTAATCAATCACTCTAAATCTTCACAAATCTCAATATTAATCTTCAATTTTTTCTAGAATAACCTTCAATACCTCCCTGTTTCTAGCGCCATTATGTAGTTGCAGGAAATCCTACACTACACCCCTCATATGATTTCATTAATACTCAACTCATTTTTAGGTTTACAATATTAATTTTATTGATGAATCTTTGAATATTCTTACAAGAAAAGATAAAGAAATCAAGAATAACCTCTGCTCTAGACTTTCTCTCTCCTATTTACTTGTTTCTTACTCATAAAAAGATCTCTCCTTTCCTTTACAACTGAACGACTATTTATAGGGAAGTGCATAGTGGATGACAGCTAATCTGTCCTTTATTTTCGGATATGGCTTGCGACATTCTCGCAACCTTAAAAATGTTAATCTCGCAAACTCTCTAATTTTCGCAGCATCATCACATCTTTCTCATGATTTTAGCTGATGTCGTTTATTATATCATTTCTGAAATTGTTCAGCGACGTTGTTGTGTTGTGTTATTGATAATTTCGCTGAAATATTATTGCTGCGATATTCTGATCCTACAATATGTACCCATTGCTTGATATTATGTTCAAAATATCAAGAATCCACACCTATAATGTGTACACGTTATACCTTTTTCGGAATTTTTAAAAAACTAGACATTTTTAGTAAATAAATTTTTGTAGAAAACACTTTTGGGCATAACCCCCTTTCAAATTCCCCCTGCTATTTACTATAGTCACCATATCAAGCTCAAAACCAAAATTGAACACAACAACCACTCAACCAAGCATAATACAATAACCCAGAACCACATATACATTCAATTGAACATCATTGTCTTTAAAACCAACACTATCAAATCCAAAATCAGCACCACTAGCATTAACTGTTTATCCATGAGAAATATATGCAATATTCACCCAGAAAACATTTACAGGAATACTTACCTTTCCATCTGGAAGGGGATGGTTGAATACTGGTCAAGCTCCTGGTGCAAACCCAGAGGTCCCCACACCACTTCCAACAACCTTCTTGTTAGCTCCACTCCCTTCTGGTGCAGCCCTCCTCCTTGGCACAGAATAGTTTCCCCTAGGAGGAGGCATAGGCACTACTACATCCTCAGGAATCTCATTAGAATCAGTTATCTCCCCTGGTCCGAAGATTGCAATATCATAAGCATCCTCTGCCAACTGTCGCATCACTGGTGCCAGCATGAAGATATTGGGGAAGACTACCACATCATTGGGGAGACCATGAGTGTCATTCTCCCGAATCTTAGCTTTGCATGCAACTGGAACTGGTGCAGAATAGAACCCATGTCTAGCACCACCACAAACCACCTGCTGCTCCCCTACAAGCACCACAACTTCATTAATCACAAACTGGCCTTTGTCAGGATGAACAACATACACCACCCACCCTTCATCAGCCCCTTGGATTTGAGGAAGTTGAGGATCCAACATATAAGCACTGGCACTATCATGCATAAAAACCCTATCCTCTTTGACTTCTCCAACACCTCCAGTACCAACTTGCATGTTTGGCTTTGGTTCTGATAGACACATTTTTGTATCTAAATTGTACTCAATGTCTCTATTGTTAGTGCTCGATTGTTGTACTAATTTTGATGCTTTGTGTGTTTGTAGGTGTTTTTGGAGAAATACACTTGTGTGGAAAAAGTTGCTCAAAAAGTGCTATTTGGACTCCCGGAGAAAAGTACTAAAGGCACCCTCAATTTGGATAAGGGTCACCTCAGTTGCGCACCTGCTATTCATACCCCCAGTTTGGTTAGGGGGACACCATCTTCAACATTTAAAAAATTCGTTTTAGCGGGAAAATTTTATTCTCAACTGTGTAACTTTCGATCGATTCTTGAAGGAGTTCTGGGTAGACTAAAGGGATGAAACTTAATGGGTAGACGTAATATGTCATAACAAAGATGGTACGGGTGTTTGTTTCAATCAAATTTGGCTGAAAAATCCGTGAGAAGAAAACAGGGCAGCACGTACACGGAAGAAGATATCCACGGGATTACAGCGAGTTATACGTGTGATGCTCGTGTTTGGAAGAACCTAACCACTATTTGGAGTGTGAAGAAGTTAAATATGGCAATATGGAAGCTTCAGAACGCGTGAAAATCAATATCAGTGATAAAAATGAAAAGAAAATAACCCGAGTAAATGAAGATTATTTGGAGTTAATGGAGGAGATTCAATGTCGCAATCACGTATAAATATGTTCACAAGGTTTCATGGAAGGAGGATGGAGAGTTGGGGAAGAGAATAGAGAGCTACAGAGAAGAGATTGGACGAGTTGCAGAGAATATTTTTCTGCTGCTGTAAAACACGAAGAACACGAAGAACAGACTGCCAAAGATAGTCGTTTTCCAACAGTGACAACGACGCTTAACGTGGGTGTTAGAGAAACAGTTTCAGTGACACATACTGTGGGTCGTAGTTGATTTTTTTTAGGTACTTTAGTCTGAAGTGCAGGCGAAAAGAAAGTATGCACTCGCAAGATATTTGCAAGAGCCACTTGGGAGATCCATTAGAGGTTTTCTTAGCTCATTTTGGGTATGATTTTGATGACGATAGTGTTATTTGTGAAGTCAATGCCTTGTTAGACTCCATACCGCTGCTAGACACTAATAAATGGAAATCCAAACTAGAACCTCTAGTTTTGTTCGAGTCTCGACTAGTTCCATCAGTCGAGAAAGTTTCGACCATGACCTTTAAGCCATTAAGTTCAGAATTTTTTTGTCTTGATGATATTGATAATGAAACCGTTTTAGATGATAACGGGTCTATGAGTCATGATATTATTGCTCCATTTGAGCCAACATATGTTCGTGTGCCCTATTTTGCTCAACTGGAACCAATATCAGCCATAAAAGTTATTTCCGCTGATTTAGAACCTGATTTAGGGCGTGCACCTCAACTAGAAGCTATTGAAAAATTTATACCTCTTTGTGTGAATGATTTACATATCCTGACAATGCATGGATTGATTACTAAGGATTGTTATTTATGGGGAATGGATTCACATATATCTTCGGATGATTATAGTTTTTGCAGGTGCATATTTTCAGCTGACGGATTGGTTGGGTTGATCCCCAACTTTTCAGACTCTATATATATGATTGGAAGCTTACTTTGGGGTATCAACCTCATTTTGTTTGAGATTATGTTCTATTGAAAGCAGGGAAACAATACATTTCGCTTCGTGGGAGTCAACCCATCAGATTTGTTCCCTTTTCTCTATCTTTTATTTTTATTTGTTTATTTTTTTTTGCAATTTATAATTTCCCACCTTGATTTCTACGTTGGATGACTCAATTACATTGAGGACAATGTAATATTTAAGTCTGGGGAAGTGGCACTTTGGTTAGGATTTAAAAAAAAAATTATGACCAGCTGTGTAGCGGGTCTAAAAATAAATAAAAAATGATCAGCTGTGTAGCGGGTCTTAAAAAAATATATTATTATCGTTATGGTTTTTAGGGTCATGACCAGCTGTGTAGCGGGTCTTTTGTATGGTATTTTCTATGACCAGCTGTGTAGCGGGTCTCTCTCTCTTTATCTTATTATTTGACCAGCTGTGTAGCGGGTCTAAAAAAAACAAGAAAAAAAATGATATGACCAGCTGTGTAGAGGGTCTCTATATTCATATGACCAGATGTGTAGCGGTTCAATTCTTTGTTTTGCTCGAGGACTAGCAAAATATAAGTGTGGGGGTGTTGATAAGCACGAAAGTGATACATTTTATACCCATATTTATATTAGCTATGACTCAATATTTTGACTAATGACACTATTTTAGTGCTTTTGCAGAAAGTACAAGTGAATTCGACCATCCAGCGAATAAACATCAAAATGTGAGACTTAATGGTGAAGCGAGTCGATGTCAGCACACTAATGCCACCTAAGATCGGTCAAGAGTGACTTTATTATTGTTAGCATAAGAATGGAAGAATATCACCTCCATGACCACATGCAAATGAAGAAAAAGGAAAGATTAATATATTTTTTCCTTACATAAGTTCTCTTGCTATATTTATATAAAGAATCTGAAGGAATATTTGAAGCCAACTGACGTCATTTTGCAAATACAGTTAAGGTGGGACCCATCACATGCAAGAAAATATCATGCTTTCTAAATGAAATTCATATACTATGGAAAGTGGAGATTCGGTGATACTTTACAATGTCTCGTCATATTATGACACGCGGCACAACATCATTGGGTGAGTTTATATTTTCATGACATGTGGCAGAATTTTATTGGGAGGTGATGTGGCGACGAAGAAGAAAAACGTGAATTCATTTGTGAGCTATATTTATGTGTTGTTTCAAAATATACGAGGGGGGCGCCCGGCCACAGAGATGGAAGAGAAACATGAGAAGGATTTTGGAGTTTTGTTTTCGATTCTTCGTTTATCTTTAGCTAAAGTTTGATTTTAATATGTTTATGGTTTTTGAGAAAGCCATGGCTAGCTAGAGTTATGTTAGGGTTTGGGTAGAAACCAAATTTTTTTTTGAAGCATAGTAGAAACCAATTTAATTGTGTAAACTCTACATTTATATGCTCAATAATGATTTAATTATTTTAAAAAAAAATGAAAGAAAATAGAAAAAAGAAAAAAAATAAAAAATCATCGTTACGTTTTGTTCAATAAGGCCATAGGGAAAGATGAAATCTATAAGGAAGTTTCAAGCATGAAATTAAGGAGAAAAGTTAAATTGTCAAGGATCTACGAGGTTCGAGAGTTTATCATCAACAATTGAAGCCGAAGAAGACGTTGTTTCTACTGGGCACTATGAGAGAGTCGAAGAAAGATGCATTTTGGTTGCTTTGTTAGTCCGCTTTCAATTTGGCACAAGATCTTTCTAGCACTGGTTTAACTCATCACACGTAATTAGTCCAGCTGTGTAGAAGATGTCCCTCTCATATTTATCTCTCTCCTAATCTTATCCAGCTGTAAATCAGCGGACGCATCTTACAATATTTATCTAGTTGTGTAGCGGATATCTCTTTATCTAGCAATGTTGCGGATGTGTCTTCCCTTTTCTTTAGCCAGCTTTAGAACTGGCACCTTTAATTTCTCTAGCATTCTAGTTACTTGGAGATATGTTGAGAATATGTATGTCCTCATAGCTCTTTGGATACTTGTGACCAAGTAGGAGTAATGGTTTTGTGGGTACACCTCTGGTAAACCCTCCCGAGATTAACTCGGTTTTATTTTCTTATTGGTAGTTTTGCTCGAGGACTAGCAAATAATAAGTTTGGGGTTATTTGATAGAAACATTTTTGTGTCTAAATTGTACTCAATGTCTCTATTGTTAGTGCTCGATTTTTGTACTAATTTTGATGCTTTGTGTGTTTGTAGGTGTTTTTGGAGAAATACACTTGTGTGGAAAAAGTTGCTCAAAAAGTGCTATTTGGACTCCCGGAGAAAATTACTAAAGGCACCCTCAATTTGGATAAGGGGAACCTCAGTTGGGAACCTGATATTCGCACCCCCAGTTTAGTTAGGGGGGCACCATCTTCAACATTTCAAAAATTCGTTTTGGCGGGAAAATTTTATTCTCAACTGTGTAACTTTCGATCGATTCTTGAAGGAGTTCTGGGTAGACTAAGGGGCTGAAACTTAATGGGTAGACGTGATATGTCATAACAAAGCTGGTATGGGTGTTTGTTTCGATCATGTAGGATCAGAATCTCGCAACAATTATGTCTCAGCGAAGTTATCAATGGTATTGCACAATAGCGTCGCAGAACAATTTCAGAAACGACGTCAGCAAGGATCATGAGAAAGATGTGATAGTCTTGCGAAAATTAGAGAGCTCACGAAGTTAATATTTATAAAGTTGCGAGAATGTCGCGAACCATATCCGAAAATAAAGGACAGATTAGCTGTCATCCACTATGTATTTCCTTATAAATAGTCATTCGAGTTGTAAAGGAAAGAGAGATCTTTTTTTTGAGTAAGAGACAAGTAAATAGGAGAGAGAAAGTTGAGAACAAAGATCATTCTTGATTTCTTTATTTTCCTTGTAAGAACATTCAGAATTTAATCAATAGAATTGAGAGTGTAAACCTAAGAATGAGTTGATCAACAATGAAATTATATGAGGGGTGTATTGTAGGATTTACTGCAACTTACTGCGAGAATATAAAGATATTTTCGCAGGAAACATGGATGAGATACCAGGAATAGATCCAACAATTGCTTGCCACAGATTGGAGATTAACAAAAATGTGAGACCATTTAAACAGAGAATAAGAAAAATCGCAACAACTTACCATTCCCAAATAGAAGAAGAATTACAGAAAATGATGGAGGCAGGAATTATAAGAGAAGCTAAATACCCAGAATGGATAGCGAATATGGTCATTGTCCCAAAGAAAAACAAAGGAATCAAGATTTCCATAGATTTCACTGATTTAAACAAAGCTTGCCCCAAAGATAGTTTTCCATTACCAGATATTCCTCAAATGGTGGAATCCGCAGTGGGAAATGATAGGGTATCATCTTTAGATGGGTACAAAGGTTATAACCAAATCCCTCTCGCTGAAGAAGATCAAGAACATACTGCTTTCTTTGCCCCTAGAGGTTTATATTGTTACACGAAAATACCATTTGGTTTGCGAAATGCGGGAGCAACATATCAAAGAATGGTAAAGAAGGTGTTCGCAAAATAGATACACAAAACATTAGAAGTATACGTGGACGACATGTTAGTAAAGAGTAAAGAGGCTAAAGACCATGTACAAGACTTGAGGAAGATTTTTGGACAAATGCGGCAGTATAACATTAAATTGAATCCCGAGAAGTGTACTATTGGAGTTGCATCGGGAATTTTTTTAGGCTACATTGTATCAAAGGAAGGAATACAGGTTGATCCAGAAAAAGTGCAAGCAGTTCGTGACATGCCAACACCAGCAACAATAAAAGATGTACATAAGTTGAATGGGCTTCTAGCTTCACTGGGGAGATTCATTTCGCGATCATCAGACAAATGCAAATATTTTTTCGATATACTCAAGAAGGGTGTGAAATTTAAATGGAGTGATGAATGTGAAAAGGCTTTTCAAGGAATCAAAGAACATCTTATGAATACAATTATTTTGCAAAAGGCAGAACCAGGAGAAGAATTATTGATTTACCTTGCGACAACGTCGCATGCATTAAGTGCTGTGTTATTGCGAGTAGACGCAGGAGTGGAGAAACCCATTTATTACATTAGCAAAACTTTTAATACTGCAGAGAAGAATTACTCAAAGATTGAAAAGTTAATCTTAGCATTAGTTTATGCATCATTTAAGCTCCGCATATACTTTCAAGCACACAAGATAAAGGTATTAACAAAAGTACCAATTGAATCACTGATGAAGAATTCTAAAAGATCAGGAAGGGTGGAGAGATGGAATGCACAAGTAGGCCATTTTGATATTAAATATGAAGTTTTGTCTTCACCAACATCACAAGTTGTTGCGGATTTTTTGGCAGAATTTCCTTTAGAAGAAGATGAAGCAGTAGAATAAATGATGGATGTAGAAGAAGAACATGGAGATCCAAAAGATTTATTAACAGAACCAAAGAGATGGGAAATACTGGTAGATGGATCATCAAATGGAGAAGAAAATGGAGTTGGAATTGTTTTAATTTCGCCAGAAGGAATAAAGAGGGATTTTTCATCCAAATTGGAATTTGCATCCACTAATAATGAAACAGAATATGAAGCTGTGATACATGCATTAAAATTCGCGATAGAAATGAAACTAGAAAACGCCAGGATCACTAGTGATTCGCAGCTAGTTATTCGCCAAATAAAAGGAGAGTATACAACAAATGAACCATCCCTGAAGAAATACAAGAAGCTGGTTGAAGAATTGTCATCAAAAATCCCAAAAATTAAAATGGAGGCACATTTCAAGAAAGGATAATAGACTCGCAGACGCTTTTGATTTCATCTCAAGTATGATGACAGATCCAACTGTGAGATGCATAAAAATACAAACACTTCTGTCACCATCAATCAATAAAGAAGAGGAAGATGTGGATGTGATGGTCATAGATAATGAAAAAGAAGAACAAATAAATAATATCGCAGACTGGAGAATGGAACTTCATGCATATATGGCGAAAGGAGAAACACCAAGAAATAGATTGGAAACACACAAGTTAAAAAGCCGAGCAACAAATTATGAATTAAGAGATGGGTTGCTATACCGAAAATCCTTTAGTGGACCATCACTCAGATGTTTGACACGAGAGGAAGGAGAAAAGATGTTGAAAATGTTACATAGTGGAGATGCTGGCGATCATAGTGGAGGAAGATCTTTGGCACATAGGGCAAAAATGCAAGGTTATTACTGGCCATACATGCATGAAGATTCAAAACAAATATCAAGACGTTGCGAAGACTGTCAGCGGCATGGAAAGAAGATACATGCACCAGGAGCACCGTTGTCATCTTCAACCAGTGTGTGGCCCTTTGGTAAATGTGGCTTAGACATTATGGGGCCATTTTTACCAGGAACTGGACAAAGAAGATACTTAATAGTCGCAACAGATTATTTCACAAAATGGACAGAAGTGAAGGCAGTACAACATATTCGCGACAAAGATATCTTTACATTCATATTCGAAAATATCATTTTCATATTCGGAATTCCTGCACAGTTGGTATCTGATAATGGGAAGCAGTTTGAGGGGCAGAACATAGAAATGTTACTTAATGCATTCAAGATAAAGTGTGGAAAGTCAACTCCTTTGTATCCACAAGCTAATGGGCAAGTAAGCAACAAATAAAACAATTGCAGATATATTAAAGAAGAAATTGGAAGGACATCACAGGTCATGGTGCGAACAAGTACATAATGCAGTATGGTCTTATAATACAACTAGAAGAGAAGCTACTGGAATGTCACCTTTTTGTTTAACATACGGAGTTGAAGCGGTGTTACCAACAGCAGTTGTTATTCCGACAACAAAAAGAGAAGCTTGGGAGAAAAATCTTAGTGCGGGTTTAATTTTAAACAAACTTGATGAATTAGAAGAAAAAAGAGAAAAAGCTTTACAACATATGGAGAATTATCAGCAAAGATTAGCTCGAGAATATAATAAACGTGTCAAAATACGTGAATTTCAACCAGGAGATTTAGTTCTGCGAGAAACACCAATATATCAGCGAGAAAATGGTTGAAAATTAGCGAAAAAAATGGGATGGACCTTACATCATTAAGGAGATAGTTGGAACAGGAGCTTATAGATTAATGGACCCAGAAGGAAGAGATGTTGGTCATAGATTAGACAGACCATGGAACAGATTGTACTTAAATAGATATCATCTGTAAGAAGCTTTGAGAAGTTATGAATTCTGAAAGAATAATTGCAGGATTATTCATGACAAAACAAGATCATGATGTGCGAAATTTTCGCAGAGAACAGTGACATAAAAGAAAGGGGCAAACCTTTATGGCGTACACCCTAGTTCGCGAACAAAATTTCGCAAGAGGCAAATGTAAAACCTAAAGTACGTCATATTAGGGGGTACCTGTTACATGGCTCAGGGAAAGTCTATACCGCCACCGGAACCTGAGTCATGGAGATTTGGGGTCAATAAAACCCATCTGGGAGAGGCACCTTGGATTCTCAACTTGAGCATATGACTTGGGTTGGGCGACTAAGGTAATAAGGTCTCTCCCAATGAGTGAAGATTTGATCAAGGCGCCGAGGTACACAGTTGAGTCAAGAGTGCCAAGGGCGTTTGAAGCGTCCTTGCCATTCTTGACAAGTCTTGGCTTATACTGCACTCAGCCTGAAGAAAACCCCACTTAGGGTGCAGTCTCGTAACCATAAGCCATATAGGTAAAAGGGATAAGAGGCTGCGAAAACAACTGGTTGTTGTTAAGACTAGATGGGAGGAGCTAACCTTGTATGGTAGAAGTACGCCTCCTTGAAGGGGCAACCAGGGAGAAGATAAGGGCGGCACCCTCCATTAGGGAGCTGATAAGTGTCTTAAGACGCAAACGTCATGAGGCTTATTATTCGCAAGGATAATTAAGGCTTGTCATATTTGTGCAACAATCCTGAAGAGGAAATAATACAAAAGAAAAAGATAAGATGAGATCAATGGGTTTTCGCATGAAAGTGCAAAGACGTCCTGCGATTTCATCGCAAGACGGCAATGTCATGGGGCTTTATTTTCGCAAGAATATTTAGGCCTGTCATATTGTCGCAACATTCCTGAATAGGCCATAATACAAAAGAAAAAGTTAAGACAAGATCAATGGGTTTTTGTATGAAAGTGCAAGGACGTCCTGCGATTTTGTCGCAATGACAAGAGATGGCATAATAAGACCTTTAATTAGGAAGGAAAAATAAGACCATATAATAAAACAAACTAATTATAAGCATTCATAACAGATTATTTTTTGCAAGAAAGATAATGAGAGGCAAGTATGGGAATCGATATACAAGAAGCATTATCTTTCTTATCAACAAAATATTAAAAGAAAAAGTTGACTCCAAAGTCGATTGAAAAATGTAGCTCTCAAAAGTGATAAAAATAAGACAGCTCAAGAAAACAAAGCTAGAAAAGAAGCTCAATCTTCAATATCAATATTAGTGGCAGGAGATGACAGAAATTCTTCGCCAGCATTCTCGCAAGCTTCTCCTTCATTTCGGCTTTGATCTTCGCCATGACTAGCATTTTGATTATCGCCAGCAATTACTTGACTAGCATCTTGATTATCGCCAGCAACTACTTCTTCAGGAGAAATTTCTTTCTCATTCTGATTAACACCAGCAGATACTTCTTTAGAAGGAACTTCTTCTTCATCTTCCAGGAAATTATCCTCTGCACCGCTTTCATAATCATAATCACTATCAGCAGGACGAGGAACTTCATCATCATCTACTTCTAAAGGATCAATTGATGTAGGAGGAAGAGAGTTGGACAATAAAATGTCATTTACAAGGACTTCAGCTCGGAGATGAACTTGGCGAAGAAGTGCTCTTTGATGATTCTTATCTTGAATATCCTTAAAATAAGCAAGATAATCAAGTCTTCTTTCTGCCCGATCGCGAGAACCAGTAAGGGTAGAGACGAGTAATGCATTCTCTTTGCGAATTTTAGCATATTTATCCTCCAGATCAGAAATAGAAGAATGAAGATTCTTCTCAGACTCTGCGAAAAATAGAATACAAAATTTTATTAAGATAAGGAATTCAGAGAGATATGACAAAGGAAAGATAATTAAGGCAGTCAAACTATTATGACTACCTTCCTTTTGCGAAATAAGGTGTTGAATTAAGGATAGACAACTATTCTCCCAATGGTCCATTGCGTCATCAAATTTATCTCCAACTAAACCTTTAAGTCGAGACTGAAGATTTTTCTCTTTAGAAACAAGGAAGGCATTTTTCTTCGCAAGAGAAGAATAAGATTTTTCTAATTTGGAATATTGTTCTTGAAGATGATTTGCCTTCACACTTAAAGCTATTCTACCTTGAATGAGTGTATCTCTTTCAGCGATAGATGATTCTGTTACTTCTTTAAGTTCATTTCTTAAAGAGCGAAGAGATTTCTCTTGGTCAGCACACACTTTTTGAAGAATATTAAGTTGTTGTGAAGATATCGCCATCTTGTTTAAATAAACTCGCTTCTCTTGAGATAAGGTTTTATTCTCATCTGATAAAGTTTTCATCCCTAAATTAGCTTTGGTTAAAGAATAAGAAAGACGAGATACTTCATTACTTAATAAATCTTGTCTTTGAACTAATTGGGTATTTTCATTGGTAAGATTATTTATTTGATCAAGAGAATATGAATAGAGGTTATCAAATTGGTCATATTGATCCATTAAGACTTCTTTATCAACATGGGCTTCTTCAACAGCAGATTCAAATTGATATCTCTCCATTACTCGTTTCTGATTTAATGCTTAACATGCGAAAGAGGGATTTAAAGGATAATTAAACATGGGAAGGATAAAACCATCGAAAAGGAAAATTAAAGACATAGATGAGGAAATCATACCTCTTAATTCATCATTCTTCTTGCGAAGATTGTCACGATCCAGCAAAACATTATGAAGTTTTTGATTTTCAAGACGAAGAGCATTACATTCTTTTTCTAAAGCTGTCTGCGAAGCAGCTTTGTCAGAACCCAAATGCTTGCTCAGAATTTCGCAAATATTAGACTTGATGGGATCAGTAGAAGACTTCTTGCCATCATCCAGAATCTCAGATAAAACCTTGAAAGCAACATCTATCCCTTCCACGGTCTCTTTCGACAAAGGAAGAGACTTAGGTAGAGAACTAGTAGAGATAGAAGGTTGAGAAACATTTTCAATGAGAAGAGAAGAGGTTTCATTCGCAGAAGGAACCATAAGAGGAATTTCAGTCATAGAAAGATCAACTGGAGAAATGAAATCAGAGGCAACATTTTCGCGAGTTGGAGATAAAGGTTTATCTTGCGAATATGTCGCGGGAGATTTGAAAGAAATGAAGTCAGAGGCAGCGTCTTCACGAATTGGAGATAAAAGTTTATCTTGGGAAGATGTCGCAGGAGATTTGGAAGAAATGAGTAGGTGGAAGGGAACATAAGTTGGAACATCCTTGAGGTGGCGAGATTTCTTGTGAGGTTTATGAAGATCTTTATCACCCTGCGAATTACAATCTAGATAAGAAACAGAGAGAACAATATTGTTATTAGAAAAAAATAGTGTTTCTTACTACCTTCTCATTCGCGGACTTTCTTTTATGTACGACTACTGTATGCTATGATTTGGGATTGTTAGGATTATGAACTGTAAATTTAGTGTTCGAGCCGCTTTTGCTGAAATAACAAGAGTATGGGAATCACATAAAAAACATCACATAAGGAAATAAACCAGATTAATTTCAAATATATCAATTTCAGCAAAACTCATAAGGAAGAAAAGAGAAGACTAACCTTGATGAATCCATGAAAAATGATAGCAGGGAAATTATCTCGAAGAAGATCACGAACTATGAAGATCTAGTTTGAAGATGAAGAAGAATTTAAAAAGATTGAAGAGGAAAGAGGAAAAGTTGCAACAATGGAATTTGCAGAAGAACAATGAAGTTGCAGAGAGAATAAAAATAAAGAAGAAGAGGGTGAAAAGAAATATATATAGAGGGAATTTTTCCTCGAGAAAATAAACATGGTTAATACGGAAAGATTTAAGTGGTTAAAAAGTAACGGTTACAAAAGACGTGTCGAGAAATAAATGGAAGAAAGAATACGTGTGATAAATGCAGAATATGAGAAGGTAAGCGGTTGCGGCATTTCTCACATCATTCTCTACTTTGCAGAGACGATATGAGAAGAGGCAAGATGTAGGATCAGAATCTCGCAAAAATTATGTCTCAACGAAGTTATCAATGGTATTGCACAATAGCGTCGCAGAACAATTTCAGAAACGACCTCAGCAAGGATCATGAGAAAGATGTGATAGTCTTGCGAAAATTAGAGAGCTCGCGAAGTTAATATTTGTAAAGTTGCGAGAATGTCGCAAACCATATCCAAAAATAAAGGACAGATTAGTTGTCATCCACTATGTATTTCCTTATAAATAGTCATTCGAGTTGTAAAGGAAAGAGAGATCTTTTTTTGAGTAAGAGACAAGTAAATAGGAGAGAAAAGTTGAGAACAGAGATCATTCTTGATTTCTTTATTTTCCTTGTAAGAACATTCATAATTTAATCAATAGAATTAAGAGTGTAAACCTAAGAATGAGCTGATCAACAATGAAATTATATGAGGGGTGTATTGTAGGATTTCCTGCAACTACAGATCAAATTTGGCTGAAAAATCCGTGAGAAGAAAACAGGGCAGCACGTACACGGAAGAAGATATCCACGGGATTACAGCGAGTTAGACGTGTGATGCTTGTGTTTGGAAGAACCTAACCACTATTTGGAGTATGAAGAAGTTAAATATGGTAATATGGAAGCTTCAGGACGCGTGAAAATCAATATCAGTGATAAAAATGAAAAGAAAATAACGCGAGTAAATGAAGATTATTTGGAGTTAATGGAGGAGATTCAATGTCGCAATCACGTATAAATATGTTCACAAGGTATCATGGAAGGAGGATGGAGAGTTGGGGAAGAGAATAGAGAGCTACAGAGAAGAGATTGGACGAGTTGCAGAGAATATTTTTCTGCTGCTGTAAAACACGAAGAACAGACTGCCAAAGACAGTCGTTTTCCAACAGTGACAACGACGCTTAACGTGGGTCTTAGAGCAACAGTATCAGTGACACATACTGTGGGTCGTAGTTCTCTGGTTTGTAACAAATATAATTGTTAAAAACCCGGTTTTGAATTATTTCTCCATTTTCTCCTTGTAAGCACCTTTTTGAGCAATGAAAAATTCCTTTGAGTGTGTTTTCACCATGTGGAGCTAGACCCCGTCACTGGGACAACGGAGGAAGCAACTTTTCATGATTGTGGTAAATGAATTAATTCTTTTATTGACTTTTTGCATAGATTTAATTGCTTTATGATTTCTATTAATTATTTGTTATTTTTTTAGATGCCGCATGCTTAGTTCTAAATACTTTAGATGTGTCATGCTTTTAACTTACAAATAATATTTTACGAAATCTATTTTTGGCAAAGAACTAGAGTCACAACGTCTTTTGTTTGAGATATATTGTCTAGAGTTAATGACTGAACCATAACAATATGAAAAGTAGTGGAATCCCGCGTCTCAGCGTCTCTTCATCTTGTGACATAATTTGTATATTTTTAGTGTTCTTTTCCTTTATTAATTCTAAAAACAATTTCAACAAGTCTGAGTGAACGAATCATCTTACTACAACTCAATTGAAAAACACATCAGGTTCCTCACTGTTGCTACTGCTTATCTCTACTACCTGTCAAATTGGAGAAATGGGGGAATCCCAATCAATAACACCATCACAATTACTAATAAATCCAATTACAACTATGAAATTCACTTTCAACACCTTGAACCCAACAATTCTTCCATGATTATCAAAAACCAATACCTAGTTTTCTTGCATATTCATCTTAGCCTTCTTTTCCTCTGGTCTACCCATGGATTCCTGATTTGTAGACATGGATGGGCGATCATTCAGATTTAGATATGCATTATAACCTCGCTTAGACATAGCTTCAACAATTGGAACACTGAAGGGATTTTGCGGAGATGAAATGTGGAAGTTACAGAGTTACAAAATTGGAAATTAAAACTGATTTCTTCCAAGCATGCCTTATGGACGAGAAGACCAACAGTTAACACATCTCACCCATCCTTTTTCAATCCTCGAGATCAATTAGTTGAGATATCGTGGAGGCACATGCCTACTAAGTGCATGAAAAGACATATTTAATGCCACCCCAACTTGTTGGCCGTTAAGAGGCGGCAACAAACACTTCGCAGCTATTTGGAAAGCGGACTCTCTAAGCGGGTTACCCGTGACCCGAAGTTGAAACCCAGTACCGAACCGCAGCTGCCCTCAACTATTTTCGTCAGAGACGGGCTTGAAGTGGCAAGTGGAAGCCCAATTACCTTAAAACTTCTAGAAGAAGACGCTGTCATCCTTCTGAACAAGCCCATCCTTCTAAAAAAAATAATAAAAAGCTTTCGAACGCAATATTCGAACGCATGACCTCAAAGAAGTTAGGTAACGTATCAATCCACCAAGCTGCCCATCTTTAGACGTGTCTATAGGGTGTTTTGAAAAAACTAAACTGGTTCAGCTACTCAACATTTTAATAAACACGCCAAATCAAAGTGTGGTCTGTTATAATATGCATGGGATATGGTGGCTATCCACTTAGCACCATTAGTTACACCAAGCACCTTGCATAAGCACCTTGTTACACCAAGCACCTTGTATAAGCAACTTGTATAAGCTACTTAAGCAATAGTAAGCTACTTTGTTGGATGAGATTAACACCTAAAGCTAGTGGGTGTTGAATTGCATGGTTTTCAAGCTAGAGGTGTTATTGCTACATAACATCCTACATGTAGTGTGACATGTAATACTAGGTGGTGTATACAAGCTAACACCTTATGACTTGTATAAATAGCTCCCTTAGGCTATTGTATTTTGTATCTCAATTTCTTAAGTGAATAAGAAATTCTCCCTTCTCCCTTATTACTTCTCTTAATATCCATTTTGAGTTTAGTGGTTAATTAGTATTTGCTTTAATTATTGTTAATATTACTTTGGAAACGTAATATGGCCAAAATTTTCCTTTTTTTGACACGCTATTATATGAAGGACTGTTCTAGCAGGAAGAGCATTTTTAGCAGGTTGCAATGAAGCCTCCCAACTGGTGCTGCCATCTCCTAGTATGCATAAAACATAAAGAGTTAATTAGACCCCAAAGATAAACATCAAAGTTTGGTGACCCACCAGATACTCCCTTAATGGCAGTTCCAAAGAGGCTAAAAGTCTTAATGGGAATTAGGTGTTAGGTCTTGATAGGGTAATGATGGTTATTAGAGTGAAGGGGACACAGATGACTTTAAATGGGCGTAGTTAACAAAGTGACATGACGGATAACTAAGCGCCATAAATGGAATTGAATTGGCACAATGGGGTATTTGAGGGGTTAATTAGCAGAGAGATTACCATTTTCAGAAAGATCTTTAACAGAAGAGGAAATGTTTAGGTTTAGCAAACTAAATTGAGAGTATGGCTGATCCTGCCCAAAATTCAACCAATTCCATCGGAAATCTTCCAAATGCACCACCAGTAACACCTGAATTTGCACAAGCCAAGTCAATTCTCCCTTCTTTGAGCATAGAGGAATTGCAACAGTTAAGAGAAGATGCACAGTCTGAAATTGATCATCGTATTCAAGAGAAAACTCGTCAGAGAGAGGCAGAAGAGGTTGTTCAGGAGCGGAAGAAAAGAATATTTGAGGCTCTCTACAATGCATGGCTACCCAAGTTCTTAGAATGGCAAGAACGGAATTATGAGGAAAAGGCTGAGAAGGAGGCCAAGACCCCAAAGTTTGGCAGTTCAACAGAAAGTGATTCTGAGGCCTCAGAAGGGTATGAGTATGAAGTGGATACCAGTGACCTAGATTCGGATGCTGCGTAGGACAAACAAAGGATGAACTCTTATCATGATGAAAAGGTGAGAAGGCGATTTGAATATGAACTTGCCAATCCCAAGATTTTTGCTCGCACCATAAGTGAGGGTGAACCTGTTGTAGTGAAGGTGAGCCGTCCAATCGCTGATCTCGATGATGAGTCAAGTGAGGAAGAAAGGGAAGAAGGGGATGAGTATAGTGATGATGAATCATCATCCAGTGGGACTTCTCCTGCACCATATGATAGCGAGGACTATGGTGAAGAGGGTCTGGATACTAATGAGGATGAACGGTGGTAAGCTCATCAGAGTTACCAGGAAAGGCTAGATTTTCAGGCATTGCATAAATCCTGAAAACGATCAACAATTTTTTTGCAAAACAGTTTTTCTGTTAATTTTCCTTCCTTCTACTCTTCCTGATGTTGGTGCGAAAGATGGCAAGTTTCTTTGTATTTTGAAAGTTGATGCAGACGTTTTTGGATTTCCTTTTATTTTGATTTTGTGGGCAAGTAGTAAGATAAATGGAATTTTCTTGTGTTTGGATTGTAAAGTTGAAAGGGGTAGTCGTTGTTTCAAGTTTGTAGTAATGGTTTGTAATGAAAGGGTTTTGGGCTATGGCCTTTTGGTGAAGGTATTTTGAGAATATGTAATGGTAGTTGTAATGGTAGTTTAAAGCTTTGATCTTTTGAGGGTTTGATAGTTGTGTGAACTTGTGGTGCTGATGCGGAAATTGAAAAAACTTGATATAATGCTCAATGAGCTGATAAATGTTAAAGGAATGTTTGTAGTATTGGACTTGTTTTTGTTATTGTCTTCTTGTTTTTGTAAATGTACAAACAAGCAATGTTCTTGGTGAATGATTCTAAAATTCCAATGATTGTTAAGTAGAGATGGGTAGGAATGACTGAATTAATGAATCAATAGGGTATATAAAATGTTGTTTAAGATGGTGGGTATTACTCCAGTTTATAAAATGCTGTTGGAGTAAGATTATTAAAAGATTTTAGGCCCAATTCCAAAAAAAAATCTATGTGCAAGCCTAGTACTATTACTACTAATCCTAGCATGACAGAATATTAATTCAATAATCAGTATAGCCAAATCCAAACTCATCCAATATTGCTAAAACCCATCTGCATACAAAACCCCACCATGATTTAAGAATCAATTTTTTTTCAACAATTCATACATTCATTCTCTAGTTAACAGAAAAATCCAAACAACTACATTCTATCACCTGGCTTGTCGCTTAGTCCTTGGAAATGGTTGCTCAGACGCAGTCGTTTAAGAAGCAGGGACTGCTGTTGGTGCTGGTGGTTTCCTTGCAGTTCTACCCTTAATGTCGTCCCGATAGTAATCATCCCTGGATGTCCTTTGCAGGTCAAGTTTATATACCTTTGGCAATTTATACTCATTCCGACAAATAATTGCCGTACTGAATTCCTCGTCGACTTCATCACCAGCATATTTCCATATTTGGGTAGGTGCACCTAACACAATAGACTTTCTTTTATTTTCCTGGTCTGGCACATAAAATACGTGCTTAGCTTGGGAGGCTACAACGAAAGGATCATCCTGGAGTCCCAACTTATCAAGCTCAACCAAAATGTAGCCAAGTTTGTCTTTTAAGACCCCTGCTTTGGTAACCCATTTATACCTGAAAAGTGGCACTTTCAGCGAATGATATATCAGCACCCATTTCTCTTGAAAAACACCATAATAATCCGCCAGATTAAGGGTAATCCCCACTTGTCTAATGTGCGTGTCAGTTGCCTCTACGTAAACCCCGCTATTCTGGTTAACGGAACCATCATGAGATTTTGTGCGAAACAGGTATCCATTGATGTGATATGCTTCGTATGTCTCTACTTGTGCATTCAGTGGGATTGATAGCCACCTTAAGTCCTGATTGAAGTTTTCCCTAGAGTCTGCCCACTAACTGTCAACCTGAAATACATTATAAGGATTAGCCTCCATCTCAACGCAAAAATTACATAGCAAGAGTGACATTTTCTGCAAACTCTTACCACTTTTTGTAACCATTTGGCGAACTCTTCACGATGTTTTTGATCTAGCTGTCTATCACTCATACCAAGATATTTATCCTTCAAAAAATTCTGGTGTCGGATGGACAATGTAATGATTAATGTTATTATATTTACAGAAATTCGAACACAAAATCAAAAACTAAATAAAAAATGAGGTGATGATATTTTCAATTGAGTTGTAGTAAGATGATTCATTCACTCAGACTTGTTGAAATTGTTTTTAGGATTAATAAAGGAAAAACACTAAAAATATACAAATTATGTCACAAGATGAAGAGACGCTGAGACGCGGGATTCCACTACTTTTCATATTGTTATGGTTCAGTCATTAACTCTAGACAATATAGCTCAAACAAAAGAAGTTGTGACTCTAGTTCTTTGCCAAAAATAGATTTCGTAAAATATTATTTGTAAGTTAAAAGAATGATGCATCTAAAGTATTTAGAACTAAGCATGCGACATCTAACAAAATAACAAATAATTAATAGAAATCATAAAGCAATTAAATCTATGCAAAAATTCAATAAAAGAATTAATTCATTTACCACAATCATGAAAAGTTGCTTCCTCCGTTGTCCCAGTGATTGGGTCTAGCTCCGCATGGTGAAAACACACTTAAAGGAATTTTTCATTGCTCAAAAAGGTGCTTACAAGGAGAAAATGGAGAAATAATTCAAAACCGGGTTTGTAACAATTATATTTGTTACAAACCAGAGAACTACGACCCACAGTATGTGTCACTGATACTGTTGCTCTAAGACCCATGTTAAGCGTCGTTGCCACTGTTGGAAAACGACTGTCTTTGGCAGTATGTTCTTCGTGTTCTACAGCAACAGAAAAATATTCTCTGCAACTCGTCCAATCTCTTCTCTGTAGCTCTCTATTCTCTTCCCCAACTCTCCATCCCCTTCTATGACATCCCAGCACTCTTTAAATACTCAACAAGTCCTCATTAACTTCTCGAATCTTCTCCATATCCTCCACATAACTTCGGCAGTAAAGAAAATATACTCTCCGGAATATCTTTCCATATTCGACTTTGTCGCGCGTCTGAATGGTGTTGACACATCCCGACAGACTCAGTCAACAGCCAGCACGAATCCAACTTCCTCCAGCCACACGCAGAATTCCAAAAATATCACCGAGAATATTTTGTTTCCCTGTTTCGTCAAAACTCCTCCTTTATCGATTCTGTGACTCATCACTACCCTGTTTAGATAGAACATGCCGATACCAATTCATTTCTGTGCTCGAGTCTGCCTTAAACTCCTCACAAATCCAAACAAATCATTCCGGGAATAAAATCGAGAACAACATTCCTTGTTTTCTTCCAACGACAATTCCCACGAATTTTAATCGAATCCAAACCCATTACCAGGCCTGTTAAGACAAATCTAGTCATCCCAACAAATATCCGCCATTGAGTCTCCTTCAATCCCAACCAAAATGCGAACCCTAATTCTGCCACTTGAGTTCCCGCCAAAACTGATATTTGAATGGGGAAGATGAAGGCCCCTTATCCAGTCCGGGGGTGCGATTAGCAGCTGCCTAGAAATGGGGTGCCTCTTAGTAATTAGGTTACCCCTTATCCAAAGTGAGGGTCCGTATAGCAAATGTCCTCCGGGGGTGCACCGAGCAACTTTTCAAGCCGAATTTTCCAACAATATTTATTTCAAAAAAAAATACCTACAAACATACAAAAGACCATAATAAGGACAAAAACGAGCACTAACAATACGAAACATTAAGGACAAATTAGACACATAAATGCGTCTATCAAATACCCCCAAACTTATTATTTGCTAGTCCTCGAGCAAAACTAATAAAAATAAAACCGAGTTAATCTCAGGAGGGTTTACCAGAGGTGTACCCACAAAACCATGACTTCTACTTGGTCACAAGTATCCAAAGAGCTACGAGGACATAGATATTCTCAACCTATCTCTAAGTGACTAGAATGCTAGAGAAATTAAAGGTGCCGGCTATAAAGCTGACTAAAGAAAAGGGGAGACACATCCGCAACACTGCTAGATAAAGACATATCCGCTACACAGCTAGATAAACATTGTAAGATGCGTTCGCTGATTTACAGCTGGATAAGATTAGGAGAGAGATAAAGATGAGAGGGACATCTGCTACACAGCTGGACTAATTACGTGTGATGAGTTAAACCAGTGCTAGAAAGATCTTGTGCCAAATGGAAAGCGGACTAACAACGCAACCAAAATGCATCTCTCTTCGACTCTCTCATAGTGCCCAGTAGAAACAACGTCTTCTTCGGCTTCAACTGTTGATGATAACCTCTCGAACCTCGTAGAACCTTGACAATAAACTTTTCTCCTTAATTTCTTGCTTGAAACTTCTTTATATATTTCTACTTCCCTATGGCCTTATTGAACAAAACTTAACGATGATTTTTTTTCTTTTTTCATTTTTCATTTTTTCGTTTTTTTTTTTCATTTTTTTTTTT